>NW_020715463.1:0-24330 GCF_002925995.2 Terrapene triunguis
ACACACACACACCATAGAGACACACATGCGTGTACACACCACTCTCCTATGATCACACACGCACACTCACACACCCCAATCTGTCTCTCACACACCAATCGCACAGACACACACATGCACACACTACTCACCCTCATGCACAATTGCACTAGTGCACAGACACGTGTAGGCCTTCCTGCTGGTGAAGGTTTGTGCCATGTACATGTGTGCTACACACACAGGACAATCTAGTGGGTTTCTCTCCAGCAGCCTCCCACCTGCCCTGGCGCCTGAGGCACGGGTGGCTTTGCCCTTTTAAGAGCCAGCGCTGCCATTTGAAGGGACAGGCGCCCGTCCTTAATGATTAATAAAAGCCAACAATCCACCGGCTATCAACATCTAAACACAGAAAGCGAGCCCCTCACCCCTCCTGTTCCCCCCTAGCCCCGTCCCCACCGCTGGCTGGGTCCAGCGCCAGAGACAAATAAACCCCTTTGCAGCTAGGAGCCAGTGCAGACAATGGCTCTGATGCTGAACCATTTATGTCTGTATCATCCCCTCAGCAGCGCTTTGTCCTTGTGCAACGAGCAGGCCAGCGGGGCTTAGCAGGGCCCCCAACAGCCTTCCCCCTGGCCTGGCCCATCCTGGGGCACAAGGGGCCAGAGCCTTTCCTGGCCTAGCAAAGGGGTTGCTTTGGTTTGGTTTTAAATAGAGGCTGATGTGTTGACATGGTAGGAGGTCTTCCCCCCCCCCAGAGTGACCAGATGTCCCGATTTTATAGGGACAGTCCCGATTTTTGGGTCTTTTTCTGATATAGGCTCCTATTACCCCCCACCCCCTGTCCTGATTTTTCACATTTGCTGCCTGGTCACCCTCCCCCCCAAGCTTGGAGAAACAATCAAGGATGGACAGATGGATCCAGCGAGATAACCCCCTTGCCCCTCAGATTGAGCTAAAGCTCCAAGGGATGGTGTCAATTTCCCCTTGGCTGGTGAGGTTTCTTTCTATGCAAATGCCTGAGAGCAGAGCAGCTGCCCCGGTGGAGTGACTCATTTCCTGCTCTTGTGTCACGTTCTGGTCAGGCCAGTTTGGCAAAGTCTTTGCTCGTTTTCCCCAGGTCTCTGCTCCTCCTCCGAGCCCGGGGGTGTGCCTTCGCTCAGGCCCTGGCAGAAGGAGGCAGGAGTTTCAGGAAACTGCGTCAAAGCCACACACAGAAGAAGGAGGGGGGGGGGAAAGGACAATCAAGTGTGTTGTTGGGAGAGAGAGACAAGCTCAGACGCCTCCTCTTCCACGCACCTTCTGTTTCTCCAGGGGAGATGAGCCAACCCAGAGGCGCAATGGGGGAGCCCAAGGGGTAGGAGGACAAGAACAGGAAAAGTTCACTGCACTGGCTCCTGCAGAACACTAGAAAATCCAAAACTACCGATGTGACTCTCGAGCTATTTGTAACTCCAGTCTCCCACACTCCAGATATTTCACAGTAGTATTGTTGCTTGTCTACACTGGGCTTTGGATGGTGTTTGCCAACGTGCGTCAGCAGCCCAGGATAGTCAAGCCAGCGTTCCTTTAACATGCGTTAAACTGGTCAAGTTAAAGCCTAGACCTCCAGCTTTAGCACCTGTTAAACTGGTTGAGTTGAGTGGTTCTTGCCACCGAGTCAGCACACAGCTATGGGCCATGTGACATCCTCAGGGCCATGCAGGTAGTATATATATTGTGTTAGGCCTTGGCTACACTGGCGGTGTACAGCGCTGCAACTTGCTGCGCTCAGGGGTGTGAAAAAACACCCCCCCGAGCACAGCGCTATAAAGCGCCAGTGTAATGAGAGCCTGCAGTGCTGCAAGCTATTCCCCTCGGAGAGGTGGAGTACATACAGCGCTGCCGGCGCGACTACACTCGCGCTTCACAGCGCTGCCACGGCAGCGCTGTGAAGTCCCGAGTGTAGCCAAGGCCTTAGTCTACCACTCTGAAACCTGTCACTATATATATTGTGTGGACGCAGCCCACATAACACAGAGAGAGCTGCATATGTAGCCCACAATGGTAAATAGGTTGAGAACCACTGATCTACGCCAATAGATGTTAATCGCTTAGCAAACACCTTCCAAACCCTAGTGCAGACAAGGCCTGTGTAATACACTCTGGCACGGTGTGAAAGCTCCGATCTCTCGCAACTCTTGAGGGCTAGAAGTGGGCTCTTTATACTGTTGGAAAGAGAAGATTTTCCAGCAGTTACTGCTATAGCCCAGGCAGGTCCAGCTCTATCAGCTCGGAAAGCTGAGATGAGTGGAGATAAGCTATTTGAGGGATAGTTCCTCAAATGTCATTAGTTCAACTTTCCTCTCCCTTCCACAGGGCCGGCTCTAGCGTTGTTGCCGCCCCAAGCAGCAAAAAAAAAAAAAAGCTGCGATCGCAAGCAGCAGCAGCTCTACCGCCGCTTCCGAATTGCCGCCGAACAGCCAGACATGCCGCCCCCCTCTTCATTGGCCGCCCCAGGCACCTGCTTGCTACGCTGGTGCCTGGAGCCGGCCCTGCCCTTCCAGGCCTGGCTCTGCAGGTGGAGCAGAGCATTAAAAATGGGTTTACGCGTTAGATGGGGAGTGGGGTTTATTTGAACAGTTTTTCTATTCGATATGGCATTTCTAGAAAGCGTGTTGGAATTGGGGGAAGGGAAGGGGATAAAGGTTTTATCAGCACCTGTTTGGCGTGATTTGCCTAACTCACTCATGCTGATAGAACCACATCATTCTGGATCTGCGCACGGCCCTAGATGCCTAGACGTCACGGGGATGTGAACGTGGGAAATACTGAGAGGCCTCCTTCGCTACTTTACTCCCCACGGGATCCGGCCAGCAGCAGGGGGCACAGCAGGCACCCCCAGTGCAAGGGTGTCCAGAGTGTATGGGAGTGTATGAAGCGGTCGAAGCTGTAATTACAGGGCCATGGTCTGATTCCAGCCCTCCTGAACCCTGTTCCCGGGGACTGTCCATACTCCCCTGGATGAGCCTGAACTTTTTGTCTGAGCTGTTTATGACATCTCAGCACTTTTTGGGTAGGGAGGTTTGTTGAGGAACAGCACGTTCAGTTAGAAATATTCCCTCACAATAGTCCTCTGATGAATTTGGTGCCTTGCATATATAACAACTCCTCATACTTCTAGAGGGCTTAAACTACGTACTCAGGGATCACTTCATCCACCAGTGAAATGCAGCCACTTCTGGGCAGAACGCAGCAGCTGTTGAACAGCACATGGCAACACTGCACAAATGTTTAGAATGCGTTAGTAATGGCTTCTTGCTGGCGGCCTCAGCTGAGAGCTGAATGAACCATGGAAAATGAACTCCCCTTTTGGTCAAAACGGGTCTAGCTGTTACAATGGTAGCTGTGTCTGAGCCTGCTAGTGCGCTCACTCTCGCCAGGGGATGCACCAGTGTTAGTGCAGTGGGGAGAGATTTGCTAGTGCAGACAATACTCTTTCCAGGGTCAAAGTCACAGCTTCCCCAAAGCCAAAGGTGCATCAGGATTGATGATTTAGTTGGGGATTGGTCCTGCTTTGAGCAGGGGGTTGGACTAGATACCTCCTGAGGTCCCTTCCCACCCTGAGGTTCTATGATTCAGGATGATGCTGTTAAGACATGTCTGTTTCATAACCAAAGGGACACAAGAGAGTGGCCAGCACTGACTACCTTCGAGTGTCCTAACCGGGTGGATCGGGTACCCATTTTGCAGCTGGGGGAACTAGAGGCGGCCTTTCAGCGTGAGATCAAGTGAGATTCAAACCCACAACCTTCAGGATTGTAGTCAAGTCTTAACCACTCAGGGTATATCTATATATACAGCAGTTAAACACCCACTGCTGGCCCAGGTCAGCTGACCCGGGCTCACGGGTCTCAGGCTGCAGGGCTGTAAAATCGCTGTATAGACATTCAGGCTCGGACTGGGCTCTGGACCTTGCATCGGGGGAGGGTCCCAGAGCCTGGCCTCCAGCCCGAGCCCAAACATCTACACGGCAATTAAACAGCCCATAGCCCGAGCCCAAACAGCCCAAGTCAGCTAACCCAGGCCAGCCGCGACAGGGCCCGTCTTTTATTCCACTGTAGATGTGCCCTCAGCCATGGCACCTCAGGTCTCTCCAGCCTGGGAGATGCGGGGAGAGTGTGTGTGTGTGCAGAAGTCATCCACGACGTACCTGTTCCGAGGGCACAGAGAAGCCTTCAGTCTACTATCCATCCATCCCTCTTCACCTGCACCCAATTTCCTGAAAAGAAACCAAGCAAAGACGCTGTCAGTTTCTCTGGCATTTGAAACCTTCAGCAGTTCAGTCACCTTATCATGAGAGTGACTTTTGGAGGCTGTGACAGTCTATGCCCGGTCGAGCCATTTTGTAACCTTTGCGATCCGTATTTATGCTTTTTAAGGACCTATTTCTCTGCTGTTCCTTCCTCTTCTACGTGCGTCACACAGTTAAACCCCGCTGCAGCCAAACAACTAGCATCACGTGCTTGTTAATAAACCCACCGCCCAGAAGTTACTGAATGCTCTAACAAAATACTATTAACGCTTCAGACTTATATAGCGCCTTCCACCTACCCATCCCAGCATGCTTTGCAAACATCCAGTTAGCCTCACAGCACCCCTGTGCGGTAGAGAAGTGAAGCTACTTCCTCCTGCCCTTTTACAGATGGGGAAACTGAGGCATGGAAAGCTGAGGTAACTTGCCCAAAGGAGTAGAGCTGGGAATAGACTCCAGACCTCCTGATTGCCAGTCCAGTGCCCAAGAGCAATGTGAAAAGCCCTTTAAAAGCACAAAGCTATCGATGTAAAATAGGCCAGGAATGCCTGCTAGTCAAATGTCAGTGCTGGTTGTGTACCAGGAGCAATTATGGATCTAGGCCTGTGTATATTTGGAAAGGACATGACCAAAAAAAAAAAAAAAAAAATACTGTCCTTTCAGGGTGACTCCTTCAGATCAAAGAAAGAGGATGGTCTACTGACAGAGGGCTCAAGCGGCTTGCAACAGGGTCAAGCAAGGTCTCTTACCACCTTCAGCTTGCTAGGAGATTCAGGCAAGCGTTGAAGCAGGTGCCAGGTGATTTATGCACATATGTAAGCGCCTTTTCTGAATAGGGATGCTTTCCTGACTCCACCCCTTTGCCAGCTGAGCCACTATTCCACTCTCCCTGGATGGGTCCCACAGCCAGAACCTACGCACTTCCTTCTCCTGCAACACAGCGGGCAGCCAGTGGGGGCGCTGCAGAGCAGTTGCCGCAGGGCAATTGTTGGCTTCTGCTTACAGCGTTCTTGGCTCACAGTTTTAACATTGCGGGGTCTGCCTTAGGGACACATTTTCTATTCATAATCCAACACATTTTTTCCTAATACAGTCACCCACCCCTGGGGGTCACAAAATCGGCTCCGGACGTTGGGCATCACCATTCTATAAAGTCCACTGTATTAATCTAATTAATGCGCTCTCTTCCTATATGAGGGATCAGACCGAAATCTACCCTTGGATCAAGTGTTTCTAAGGTGCCCATGACCTTGGTATCTTATACCTGGAGCACAAGCATTTATTCATTAGCTATAGTCAGGGTGGCCAAATCAACATTCCCCAGTTGGGCCCCCTGCCGCCACTAACACCTCTGAGCCCCACCCAGCCTCCCACCAGACTTCCCCTCAGCCACCTGCCCCCATTGCCCTCCATTTCTCTTCAGTATCCTATCACTTACATTCTCTCTCCCTACCCATCTTCCTGGCCCCCATCTGCCCCGCACCCACATTTCTCTGCTCCTCCCTTTACCTCCTGCATCCCCTCGCAGTCTGCCCCTCCGGGCCCCAGATTTCCCACACATCCCCTCAGTCTACCCTGCCCTCCCCAAATCCTTTCCAAACCTCCCACAAGGCTGCTCCCAGTCTCCCTCGCATTTCCCTGGCCAGTTTTCTAACCACTGAACCCAGAAGGCAGCCTGGCTTCAGTCCCATTGGGAAATAATGGGAGATGGCAGCCATCTTGACTAGGAGCAGTTTGCGTCCACAGGCCTGAGGAGAAATGGTAGCCATCTCCGCTGAGGGAAGCCTGCCACCATTTTGTATAAGAGCAAAAATCCACACAAAAGGCTGGGTTAGAGCTCAGCTAAAAAGCAACCTCCTCTCGGAGAGAGACCATGTGGAATTAACTTCTGCGGAGCCAGGCACACTCCCCTGCACTTGACTGTATGGGACAGGCTTCATCAGGTCTTCGGGAGACACACTACTGTATCCTCCCTCCAACCTGAAGCCAACAGCTGATGGTCAAAGTACGTGCGGATCCTAACAGAGCAAGGAAAGATTCCCTCAACGCTTCTACTGACAAACAAAAGCCAGACAGACTGGGGTCTGTGGCTCCAGCTTGCACCAAGGCTGAGTTTGGGGCCCTTTGTGGGTCACGTCTCGCAGATCACTTAGTGCTGGCCCACTGGTGCTCTCCAGAGAACAGAATCCTGAACACTGGCAGGAAAACCAAAGAGAAGCTGATTTCTAAACAGCTGGCTTTGCAAGTGGCTCTTGTAGACTCCCTCGTTGGCTGCTTCAGCAGAATGGCCAAGGACTGAATGGAGACTGAACGCAATAAGTGACCGGAATTCTGACGCAGAATTTCCTTGCATGGGTGCAGGTTTGGTCCCCTAGCAACCGAATAAAATAGCTTTCCTCCTGTGATCACTTCATCCAGGCCAGGCCCTGGGGGCTCTGAGTCAGGCACGTCAGATACCAAATCCGCATATCGCAGCAGGGCGTGTGACATGCTGGCTATTTTGCTGGGGCGTGAGTTACTAAGGGGAAAACACATGACCAGCGGAAGCCACAAAATGGTCCCATTGTTCTCAGCTGCCTTTTAAAAATCATCCACAGGTTAACCCAGCCATTAAATACCAAACACCCCGCTAACGGACCAGAAAAGTGACAAAGGGGCCCAAACTTGAACACTGGAACCTTGTGGAATTTGAATCTGGGTCCATCTTGTGCAGCCGGCCCCATTCACCATCACAGGCCACCTCAAAACCTGGATCCAAACACGCTGCGAGTCGCGGGTCGAGGTTATCTCCAGGAGCAAACATCTCTTGTTTTATAGTAGCTCCCAATCAGGAGCAGGACCCCTCTTGTGCAGGGTGCTGTACAAACACATGCAGCGACACATAGCACACAAGTGACATATGAAGGGCGGTAAGATGGTGATACAAGATGGGCCGCATGTGTGTCATTTTCTTTGTAGGGTGTGTCACTTATCCCCATCTCCCCGCAATGGAGCCATTATTAATGGGCTGGTGTCCTAGGAAGAGGTGGTCCTAGGCACCGACTCTATGGATGCTCTGGGGCTGAAGCACCCACAGAAAAAAAATAGTGGGTTCTCAGCACCCCCCAGCCACAGCTTGGGGGAAGGCAGAGAGAAGCGAGCGGCTGGTGTTCAAGGGCCATGGAGAGAGGGTGGAGCGGGGGCAGGAAGAGGCGGGGCAAGGGCGGGGCCTCAGGGAGGGGGCAGAACGGGGGCAGGAAGAGGCGGGGCAGGGGCGGGGCCGTGGGGGGGGGGGGGGGGGGGGCAGGGCTTCGGGGCAGTGCAGGGGGTGGAGCACTCCCCGGGAAAAGTAAAACTCAGGGCCTATGGTGGATGGGTCTTGAGATAGGGTTTGAAGGCGACTTACAGCTGATGTCTGGGACAGTGCTCTGTGTATAAAGGGCAGCATAGAAAAACACGGGGTGATACGCGTGTGACACACTGATGGACAGGCAGGCTTGTAGTTGTGGTCTGAGATGCATAGGGCCAAAGGCATCATTTCAGATTTGCGCTCACAGGTACTTATCTTGTCCCCATGACTCTCATATTGGCGCATCTCACCATCTTTAGTGTATTTAGCCTCACGACACCGCAGTGCGTTGGACAGGTGGAGAACCAAGACGCAACCAGACTAAGGCTCAAATTCTCAAAGGTCTCGCAGTTCCTGCTTAATGGAAGTTAGAAGCCTAAATACATTTGTGGAGCTGAGCCTAAGTCACTTGCCCCCAATCACACAAGAAGTCAGGGGTGGGACCAGGAACCACAGTCTGGTCACCTGAGTCCTAGGTTAGCGCCCCAACCATTGACCCAGACTTCCTCTTCTGAAAGCAAAAATGCAGAACGAAGGAAAATTCTTGTGGCTTTAGTTTAAAAAAGTCTCACTTTAGATTAAGTTCCAATGATAGTTTATAAAGGGTTAACATTAGATGTTTTCATAGATGGTTGATCAAATAGAGTCCAGACAAGACAACAGGTGTCTTATTGCCAGGGCATATAGCCCTCCACCAATACGCTTCTAATCCTCCATGACACATCCTGGGCATGGGGGTGACATGCCTATCACATCTGTGAGTTGTGTATTAACTCTTTACAAGCCATTTATGAATGGAACCTTAATAGCGAATGTGATAAAAATATACGGGTCAAGGTTTAGAGAGAGCCTGGGCGGATGGGCAGTTCGGAGTTTTCCCTATGGAAGTCTCTGTCTCTGTCTCTCTCTCATCAGGAAAGGTAATCATCCCTGCCTGTGTTAACCACCTGCAGTCTCCTCATCTCGGGTCCCTCAAAGGGAGGAGTCATTGCACCAGCTGGAATAGGCCTTCCTAGGCCAAGGAAAGCCAGACAACTCCAAACAGAAATCAAACACATGTTTTTAACCACTGGAACAAACGACTAAGGGAAGTGCTGGATTTATCACCTCCTGAAGTCTTCTGCTAAAGACTTTCTGGGCCATATGCTTGAGTCAAACACCATTTATTGGGCTGAGATACAGGTGTGACTGGGTGAAATTCTCTGGTCTGTGCTATACAGAAGGTCAGACTAGATGATCACAATGGTCCCTTCCGGCCTTAAATGCTATGAATCTCCGAAAACACCCTCTGCCGCTGTTTTGAAGTCAGTCGGGTGCCTCCCTAAAGCCCTCTTGTCGAGTTTCATCTTGTTATTTGCAACCCAATTTCCAATCAAAGCACCCCGCTGGCTCCTTTGAAGGCAATGACTGGAATTCCCATTACTGATCACATTCCCAATGCCTCTTGTTCCGCTCATCAAGGCAGCCTCCCATGCATCAGAGAAGACCGATCAGCGACTCGTCGGCTGGCTCAGAGGCCTAGGACGGAGCTATTTGCCAGGCGTCTACAAATTCGTTCTGGTTTTGATTATTTTCCTTTTGTTCTTTAAAGGACTCTCAAAGTATTCTTCATCTTAAAACAGGTCTTCTCTCAGCTCATTCCATGGGAAATGCCAGACTGGATCAGCCCCAGAGTCCATGTAGTCCAGTGGCCTGGCTCTGGCTGGAGTCAGCGATGTTTCACAGGAAGGTGAAAGGATTCCTGAGGCACACAATTATGGAAGAAGCCGCTCACAGGAGAAGGTTCATCCAAATCCCAAACAATTAGTGACTGGTTTAGGCTCTGCTGCAGGAGGGTTCAATATCCCTTTTATTCATTTTAATCCAGTCTGGATAATCTCATTCTCCAGCTAAAGAGATTATTCTCTTTTGAACCCTAGCAAGCTCTTGACTTCAGCATCCAGTGGCAATGAGTTCCACAGGTCAGCTGTAAGGTTTCCCCATACTCATTTGCTAGGGCTGCCCATGAGGACTGAATGACATGCTTTGGATTGTTATTGTAGAGTCTCTCGCGAGCACTGGGTTTTACACAACAGTTTGTTGTTGTACAGTGGCTCACAAACGCACAGTGGAGCACGCAGTGTGTCACTGGAGGGTGTTTCGTGTGGGCTAGGCCTGCATACTCCAGGGTGTTATCAGCGGGTCACTCCTGCGTACTGGGCTGCTGGCCCTGGAGTATGGGAGAAAAAAAATGGTTTTAGTTTTCTAAAAACCACCAGCTACATGAAATTTGCAAACTAATCTAAGACTAAATATGAAGCACATTACCATTTAACTCAGAAATAGCTCACCCCAAAGGTGTCTTTGTGACCCTGGCACTTCTCCTCCAATTTGTATTTGCAGAATTTTTTGTCCATGTGTTGATTAGCGTTTTCCTCCATCACGAGGTGTCTTGACTCCGAGCTGCCCTTCCAAGCCGTTGTCCAGAAGGCAAGCAGAGATAAAGCAGGAGCCATTGGAACGGCCTTTGGGTTTCAGAGTTTGTGTGTGGGAGTGGAGGGGGTGGGGTGAGGCTTAATTAGCTGCCGTTTGTTTGAAAAAAATGTCAGGCACTACATGAATGCCGAGGAGTGTAACAAACACGCACGCTGTTCGCTTGGAACGTCATTGCAGGAAGGGGGCTGGAACGCCGATCGTCTGGTTCCAAAATCCCAAGCTACTGCTTACTTGAGCTATAGGAGAATCTCCATGAATGTCTACCAGTACGGAGCTTATGAGACACAGTGGAGTAATTCCACTCGTACCCAGCAGCAAGCTATGCCACACATGCAAGTGCATTACCATGTTCTCTTAACTATTGTTAGGACAATTCCCCTTTATAAACTGGTTGTAGGCTAAATCTACAGGAGCGAGTTGGGCAAAGGAGGGAGCATGTGCCAGCAGAGAACAAAAGCTTTTATCAGGTGTTCTGGATGCGGAGAGATTATGGGAAGAACATTAGCACTCGGTGATATATCACACCCCTTAGTCTGGGTCTGAGATCTGGGCAAGGGGTTTTCATAAGAAGAATCCCTTGTCCCCGCCACGCACAGTGGAACTGCTGAATTTAACGACCGCTCCCACGAATCCTCTTTGGTTTGCCGTGCAGCTCCCACCAGGGCAATGAGATTTCGCCTTTAGACGTTTATTTGCATTGCGGGTTGTGCTTAGCAGCAGTGACACATTGGCCCAAAAGCCCCATTAAGGCCCCGAGTAGCTCCATCTTCACGGAACAACATACCTCAGCCCTGACCCGAAGGGAGCAGCTCCAAGGAGGAGAAAAGAGTTGTCTGCTTGGCAGATCTGCTTGAAAGTGACAAGGCTGGAACAAGCAGGAGAGGGTGATGAGGACAGCTGCTCACTAGGATCTGGACTGAGGAACGACCAGCCACCTTCCCACAAAATACTCTGATTTAGTCTATTGAAATAAATATAGATTCCCCCCCGCCTTCTGAGTAGGGACCAACAGGAGATGTTTGCAGCTATTAGTTTCGCTCTAAAGTATGAAATACACTTGGGTCTCAGCAGCGTATTAAGCTGTGAGTTGTAAAGTTTTCGGAGCAGTAATCATGCTAATGGGGCTCACGACTGCTCTAAAAATAGATAAAATGGTGGCAATTGAAGTGCACCGGGATACGGCATGCAATGCCTCTGGATGATATCAGATCTATTAGTACAGCACGGTGAACTCTGTACGCTACACGGCGCAGGCTGTGGAGTGGGGTTTTTTTCTTCCTGACGGTGAGGCGGACAAGGTAGATAAGTTCAGAGAAATTTGAGAGAGAAAAACAAAAATCTACCAGTTCACCATCAGCACCCTCTCTCAGTTGGGTCATGATTGTTCCCTCTGGTTCAGAGGCAGTGTCGTCTCCACTAGACGGAGACTCTGGAGAACAAGGTGCTATGCCTGGCTTTGCCGGGCTGTGCGAACTTTGACCTTCAACCTTTCTTCTGCCGCTCCTTTCCTTGTCTTGCGCAGAGCAGGCCTCTAGCAGTACAAATAATCACACAGTCTCTTCTCCAGTGCTTTGATCAGACTACGTTTCAATTACTCAAACCGCTTGCTTTAGGCAGCTGTTCTAGGATGACCAGATAGCAAATGTCAAAAATCTGGATGGGGGTGGGGGGTAATAGGTGCCTATGTAAGAAAAAGAGCCAAAAATCAGGACTGTCCCTATAAAATCGGGACATCTGGTCACCCTAAGCTGTTCAGCAGCCTAAGAGATCTCACTGCTAGGAGTTATCCCTAAGCGTCACCCTTCATTTTTCCATTTTGTTCCTCTTGTTCCCTTTGAGCCGGCTTTGGACCAATTCTCGGCCTGGATGTTCAGACTGTATTGGCAGAGCTGTTTCTACGGCACTCCCCCGCGTACACCTGCTCTAACCCACTCACCTTTTGGCCTCGGCGTCTGCCCCAAGGTGAATGATTTGTGGTTAGGGTGTGGTAAGTTTGAGAAAACGAGAGTTACGGGAAAGCGAATTACAAATACTGTTCCCACACGGCGAAAAGACGATCCACCTCTTTTGGAAAACGGTTGCAGCACAAACAGCTGCAGTTTGAAATCTGAGGCAGTCAGCGTTGTCCTCAGGCACAGCTGGAAGGGGACAAGGAGGACGTGTTGCCTTCTATTGGGCCAGCCCCACTTGAGTTACCATTGGTGGAAACTGTAGCATAAACAGACGCAAGCGTCTTCTTCTAAGCCAGGGGTTCTCACACTGGGGGACATGTGGTTGTTATGGGAGGGTTGCAAGCTGTCAACCCCTGCGTATGCGTGGGGCTGACAGCCGGCCGGAGCTCTTCAGAGATGGGCAGAAGTAAGGGTGGTCTGGTATGGGGGGATCGTCACTTTTTGGGGGCGGGCCTCACAGCCTGAAATATTTTCAAAGGAGGTCCCAGCAAAAAAAGTTTGAGAGCTCCCGTTCAAAGAATAGTAAGAGAGGAAGCAGCACGGGCTAACAGATAGTGCACTGAGCTGGGACTCTGGAAACCTGGGTTCTATTTCTGTACCTTGGGTGTGTCATTTCCCTCTCCATGCCTCTGCCTAGCTTGGAATTTCTTCAGGGCAGAGACTGTCACTCATGACAAATGTACAATCCTAGCACAACAGGGCCTCTAAGAGCTACTGCCGAACACATTCATAATATAAACAAAACTGCTTTCCCCCTTCTTTATATTATAGCGTCTACCTTTGGTAGCACCGGGCGCTGCCCTGGAGCACAAATACGCTTCCAAGTTTATCTCGTGTCAACAGGGCCTTTGAGGCCGAGTGTCTCAGTTTGGTTGGAAAAAAACTGGTTTTGATTTCATAAAGGCTCTGAGTGTTTGTGAATCACTTTTTACTTTACTTTTGCAAAGTAAAAAAGTTCCATGAAATTTACAACGAGGCCCTTAACAATGGACGGAGGGCACACGCCTTCTCACCTCGCTGCATGCATGCTGCTTAGATTGTGGCGTTACAAACTCCCCTGATCAAAGGCCCCTACATTTCAAATAGTAAGATCTGCAAATGTATTTTCTCTTTTGTTTTTAAAGCTAAGAAATCAGATGCAAAATACTGTATTAATGGAATGCCATGGCTGCACAATTAAAACTACAAATTTAGTCTGGAAAGACCAAAGATAATTCATAAGCTGATAGATTTTAAGGCCAGACGGGATCATTAGATCATCTGGTCCAGGAATAGTCAATAGGCAGACTGTGGGCAGTCCAGACCACCAGACACTTTTGAACGGATCCCGAAATCTTTTTATTTACTTATTATCATCATGATTATTCTTTTTTAATTATTCTTTTCTCCAGAGTCTGGACCTTGACTATACCTTGACCAAGAAATCTGGACCTTGACAAAAAATAATTAACTACCCCTGACCTCCTGCATAACACAGGCCCAAAAATTTCACTGAGTCACCCCTGACTTGAGCCCAATAACTTGGGTTTGACTCAAGCATATATTTGGGAAAGGCATCCAGTCTGATCTGAAGGAAAATCCACCCCTGCAATGGTAAATCACCTATACCTAGGAAGCAATTGTATTTGTTTTGCTCATTAACTGGGTAAAATAGAGCCACAGATTCACCTACTACCAGTGAGTTTGTTAAATCAGCTGCAGTAACTCATGAAAGGAAATGTCAGCTAGGAAACAAAGCTAACGCTATTTGGCATTTCTGTAGCATCAAAGGCTCACAAAGTGTTTTACAACAAAGACACACAAGAATGGCCTCACCCACCTCTGAAATGCAGCCCACTCTAGGGTGGACCATTGCAGCTGTTTCAAAGCACATGGCCACCACAGGTTAGGACACATTCTCCAGTCACTAGTGCTGGATGAATTTGAGAGAGGAGCAATACTTAGGTCTTATATAGGATCTTCTATCTGGAAAGCTCAAAGAGCTTTAAAGCGGGTAAAGAAGAAAGAGAAACAAAGGATACAGAAAAACAAAGGGACCTGCTCTAAGTCACAGAGCAAGTCAGTGGTAAAACCCAGGTCTCTTGTTTCCCAGTTCAGTGTCTTATCTGCTGCCTCTAGGTTTAATGCTGCTTGAAGGCCTGAATCAAAATCCTGGATCCAAAGAGCCTCAAAAGTTTGGTGAAACATTAATCTGCCCACTTAGACTACCCTGGAAGCATGGTGAATTTGGCATCTGGCTATCAACATGGCAGTTTGGGTACATTTCTACATATGGACCATGTGTAGGCTTGGCAGAATTAATGTTTTTAATCATTTAGACCAATAATATTGATGGTTAGTTTGAAGCACTTTTTCAATTTTTATCGATTTAAATGTTCACGGTTGTGGGCAATTATGGGGGAGTCAGACACCAGGGCGGATCAGGCAATAATTATTCCATGACAGCAGAAACTGATTTCAAAAAGGGAAAGCTTCAGAACCATTACAGCACAAATCGTCACCATCACGTGTCAAAATATACAAAGTAAATATCCTTAAATCAAACTCCACTAAGTTCTCAAGCAGCAGTTCTCTTACTTTGCCTCTCTCTATATTTCGATTATTATTGATGGAAATATTTTTCATCAATTTGTGTGTGCGCGGTGAAATCGACGTTTACCAAGAAAAATCCAAGCCTAGCTATGTGTATGCAACACATGCGGAGGGTGAGGGAGGAGTGCGTCTGTGTGAACTAACCCCAAGGTAGGTTTGCAGTGAAGTATGACATTTTTCGTATGGTATCTTTTAGACAAATTCTGAACAGCAATACACTAACTAAGGGCTAGTTCAGGGCCATATCCCTTCATAGCATATGACAGCTGAGCCGTGATACTATCAACCCCCAAAAGCTACTATTGGTCAGAAGTTTTGAACACACACTGAGAATCGCATCGTTTCCAGAACTCGGACTATAGCCACTAAATTGTTTATTTTTTCATTGTGGAAAAATAAGCATATCAAGAGAAGAAAATGATGCAATTCACTCGAGGGGCAGCATGGCCTCATGGGCTGTGCAAGGGGCAGGAAGGCCTGGGTTCTAATCCCACTGCTGCCACTCACTCCTGCAACCTCAGCCAACACTGTGCGGCAGGAGCTCTCTAAATGTAACCCATGCTCCCATGACCAGTCAAGCTGCAGGATTCATCAAGACTTATGCAGCTAAAGAGGCAGCATCCAGTATATTTCAATCAACACTTGGTGAAACTTACCCTGATCTGTCTCCAGCCCAAAAGCCAGCAGTTGCTGCTGCCTGCCTGCTTTCCGTTTCCCTCGTCTTTAGGCTATGTGGGCGAGGTCAGCGGGTGCCTGACCCTGTTTTCATAACAGTCTAATCAATTCAAACTACTGTCCTCACCCAAGCTGGGACCTTTCAGGAGCTGCTCAATTACACGCCAAGTTAAATCTTTAATCATCTGCTAGCTGGGGCTGGGCCAGTGTCAGGTTTACCTGTGGGAATCAGGGAGGATACCCCAGCTGTGTTTGCATGTGCTCAGCGGCAGGATGTATGCTGGGATGGGTAGGGAGGCGTGGTTAAGGAGATGGGCTCCTGTTTCATGAGGTGTGCAAAGCTCTGGGATTTGGTGCTGTCAGAAATAGAATTAATATAATCATTTTGTTCATTACTATCAGCAGTATTTCTGGCTCCGTATCACGCAGTGGATACTCAAAGGGCACGTGCGATTGGACTAGAGAGCTCCCAGGGGTTGGGGCCATGCTGGAACATGCCACATTTCAGTCTGGTATAAAGTGAGATCTTCCAAATTATCCAGTGCAACGCTCGAGAGTATTAAGGGCGAATAATGCTGATTGCTATTGTATAAACCTCAGCTGGGATGCCACCTTCAGTTCTGGCTGCCTCACCTCAAAAAGAATAGAGCAGAAAGCAAAGGGCTATGAAAATGACTAAGGGGCTCAGAAATGTTTCCATCAGAGCAGAGAGTGGAAAGATTAGGTTAGTGAGACAAACAGAGGACATGTAAACAAAATAACGAATGGGAGAGAGAGAAGGCTCCTGTTCAGTCCCGCGTCAGGTTAGAAACAAGGAGGCAGCCAGTTACATTAAAAGGTAACGCATGTAAAAGACAGCGCACCGCGAGCCTGTGGAACTCACTACCACAAGACGGCAATAATGTAGTACTGGATTAAGACTGCTGAGATGTGCAGGAATCACTGGGTGAAAATCTCTGGCCTTCATTACACCAGAGGTGAGAGAGTGGGTAATCACAATGGTCGCTTCTGGCCTCACAGTCGATATACAGGGATACCAAGAATAGCTGCGGTTACACTAGCTGGAATAAAAACATAAAATCAATACAAACCTCATGCTTCAGGGCACAAAATAAGCCCTGGCTGGCAGGGGTCAGGAAGACAGGTGTTCTCCCAGACTGCATAACCCTCCATTGGGGTGCTCGCACACTTCCTCTGGTTCCATAGCGCTACTGGGGACAGGACACTGAACTAGAGGGACCCCTGCTCTGATTCATGAGGTGCACCAGGGGCCTGGCCTTCACTCAAATCTCTCTGGTGCTCTCTCTTCTTGTCTCTCCTTGGTTTCCTGCCCTGCTGCCTGGGCATGGCCAGCCGGTTGGAGCGTGGTTCTGGCACAGCCGGCGTTTGACACTATCCAGCACTGCACCCCAGGGCTAGCAGGTCACGGCGGTCATTAGAGAAGATGCACTGCAGGGGAGGGAAACCAGCATGCAGTAAGAAAAGAATGCCAGCAGGCCCGGGGCAAGCAGTGCGGCCTAGTGGCCAGGCTGCGTGCAGTGCAGTCTAGAAACCCCATACTGAGCAGAGGCAGAAGCAGGAGGGGAGCCTCTCCTGCCTACAGGCAAGCAGCCTGGCCACACCCCCGTGCAGCTGCCAATCCTGGAGGCAGGCACTCCCAGCTGCAGCCAATAGGGGAAAACAAGGCCTGCTATAAAAGGAGAGGGCTCAAAGCCAGAAGAGAGGCAGAAAGGCCTGGGAGAGCGAAGGGGGTAACACTCCAGCAGGCTGCCTCCAGAAACAGCCCAAGGGGACTGACACACACCACTAGGCCTAATTAGGGGCCTGGGCCAAGAACTGTCCTGACCAGGGGCTTTCCAGAGAAAGCCAGTCAGAGGGCAATAGAGACCCCCTGAAAGACCACATCAAGGACCAGTGTCACTGCTGAATTAGGCCTCAGGAGACCTGGGGGTGTAGTTCCAGCGGTGCGCCCTTGAGCAAGACACATCTGCTTCTGTGCCTCAGTTTCCCTGCCAACTTTTGTCTGTCTGCTGGATTTTGCTTGGAAGTTCTTTGGGGCAAAGACCCTCTCTCCTGCTCTGTGTACTGCACCTAGCCCAATGGGTCCCCGGAGCTCTTTTGGGATTTCTACGCACTCCTTTAACACAAACCATCATCCACTAAAGTGCCAAGTTCAGACTGCAAGGTCTGCTGATGGTCCTGGCTGGATTTTCAAGAGAACTTGGCATCCACTGTGCAGAGCTATTCTGCAAATCTAACCGTGTACTCTGGCGCTCTCGAAAGGCAGGCGCCGAGCGTGGGTGTCAAGCCCAACCAAACATCCTGGTCGATGTGTGTCTATTCTGTTCAGAGCAAGGTGGGAATTCCCCTTACTTCCAGGCCAGGGATTGAATGGACCAGAGAACCTGAAATCAAGGAGGGGGGAATCTCTCCCATGTGACACACGCTCCATCAAGCCTATCCAAGCGGCTCCTGAACTGAGCTAAAATCACCCCTCGCCTCGCCCCGCCCCCCAGCTGATTTTGTGCAAATCCCGAAGTGTGGCAGCCCGCTCCTGCTTTCCGAAGTATTGTCCTTGGGATGAGGCAGGTGAACGGAAGCGGGCTGGGGCCAGGAGGTAAATAACAGGAAACAAAGAAAGCATTGGAGCTGACCCCAGCGGCTCAGCCTTCGCCTGTCTCTCGCGCTGTTTGAGTTAGAGTGAGTGATGAGGTGTTGTGGCAAGACAGAGACATTTTTTATCCAACACAAACTTTGCTGGACAGATGGAGCCGTTGTTATGAAAGCTATTCGGAGAATTCGTCATTGCTCCAGCTTTTGGGCCTATCGGCGTCTCCGCGAAAGGTTTCAGAGCCTCGGCAGCACAGCGGGGGGGGGAAGGGCACCAAGCACTCGGTTCAGGAGGGCGGCTTTGTATGGTTGTTTCATATGCAAAGCCAGCGGGCAGGCCAGGGCTCGGTCTGGGTTCCAGGTGCCCCCCCCCCCGGTCACTCCCTTTCAGAGGCGATTGACCCTGCAGAAAGGAAGGAGAGGGATCCCGGACTCAGCTGCCGGGAGGTGGGTGCTCCTCTCTGCCCCCCGCACCATGTGAGCAGTGGGTGTGGCCTCGGGGGGAAGCAGCCACGTGGGGGTGGGGCCTCAGGGCAGAGCACAGGCGGGGCCTTGGGGGGGGGAAAAGGCCGAGCATGGGCAGGGCAGGGTGCGGGCGGAGCAGGGGGCGGGGCCACCGTCCAGGCGCTGGGGCACACAAAAGTTGAATCCGGCCCTGTGGGTGCTTGAGCCCCGGAGCACCCAGAGAGTCGGGCGCCGATGGTCACAAGAGAGAGAATAGGGCAAAGGGGCTGAGTGCAAGAAGCACGCGCCTATCGAGATTGTGCCGAACTCCCCACCCCTCAACCACCTTGATCCCCTTCCCTCGGTGGGTCTAATCCTGCAAGGTGCAGGACACCCCCCGTTGGTGACCGAGTCCATAGGAGTTGAGGACGCCGAGCGCCTCAATTCCTATGGACTTAGTCACCAATAGGAGGGGCCCTGCAAACAGGATTGGATCCCAAGATTGTAATATGTACTGAGCAGGGACTTGGACTTCTTCAGGTCCGTACAGCGCCTAACACCTTGCTGGGGCTACCTGGACACGCCGGAGGCTCTCAGAGTGTGGTCTGCACAACCCTGGCAGGTGATCCCACAGGCAGTTGGCTCCTCCTCCTCCTCGCCTGTCCCAACAAACGGCTGCCGTGCAAGCAGTTCCTGTGGCTGGCGCGGGGACGTGATGCGACGGGGTGCCCATGAAACAGACCCCACATTAAAACGTGGCCAGGCTGTGAGATAAAGATTCCCTTGCAAAGAAGATGTGGCTGCTACTTCGGCCCCCTGCTGATTTACCCCCGGGACGGAAGATGGGCCAAAGGGATGGGGATTTGCACTGGGATTTTCCTAGGAGAATTAATGCCCAGCTCCTTAACAGTAACACCGAGGCCTTCTCTAGCACCTCCTGCCTGAGCCCGCTTCCCTTTTGGGTTCCCCGCAGAGAAGACGTGAAAGGGCCGTAAAGGGAGGGGTGAGCTCTGTGTAACGGGGAGGAGCTCTGGGTTTATTTGATCCGATTGGTGTGGGGCAGTTTGGGCCCATGTGTACCCACTAGCGACCAGCTGTCCTGATATTAGGGGGTTTGTATTATATAGGCCCCTATTCCCCCCATCCCAATTTTTCACACTTGCTACCTGGTCACCCTAGCACCCACAGCAAGCCGTGGGAGCATTTTTAGAACACGGGGCGAAAAAAAATGTAATAAGCACTTTGCAAAGCTCTGCACAAACCGTAGCTGCCCCCCCCCCGCCCCGGCAGGGAGCATAAGCCCCACCGAGCAGAGTAGACGGGCGGGGGGGGGGGGAGGATGTGCCCCAGGCCACGCACCGAGCCAGAGAACGGGTCAGGTTTAAAACTCAGGAGGCCCTGGGCTTCCAGCCTTGTGCTTTGGCCACTACACCGTGACCACGCTGCCTTTAGACACAGAACAAGGGCAAGCTAGGAAGCACTGCCCAGTGCGTGTCCCCCAGACATAGGAATGAGAGCTTGGTCCATGAATGAGGAGCAGCAGAGGGGGAGGCCGTGAGGTGAAAGCTGAGCATGGGGTGGGGGGGAGGTCTCAAGGGAGGTGGTTTTGGAGCGCCGAAAGCAGGCAGAGAGATCCTGGGATCTGTATGGCAGTTTTAAGGCCCTGCGGAAGTACATGCCTCCTTTGCCTGCAGAGAGACCCTGGGGGGTTTCCTGTCCCTTCTGCCCAGAGACCATAATGTCATCTGCAAAACAAGTGAGCGGAAACGGGGGCCAGGGCAGAGGCCGGGGTGAAAGCAGAACAAATGAGTGAGAACGGGCATCCCACAGAGGTCACCTGACAGGGAAAGGAATTCGGTGTAAGCAACTGGGACAAGGTGGACACCATGGCCAGGGAATGGGTGCACTTGTCGTGAGCAAACCCAGCAAGGACTAGAGCTGCTGGGGGTGAGTAACAAGGATTTCGGGGCTGGTTCCCCAGGAGCTGCCTGGCCACATGGATGTGGAGAACTCTCTGCGCTCAGGGACAGCGACAGGACGCCTGGAATCCTCTGCACCAGCCTGGGTCACGCCGCTACTTCTGCATGCGTTCAAACAGGAGCCCGCAGGCGCTCACGTGCGTACGGGCAGCACATGGGAGCCCGTGTGTACACCCAGGGCCATAGCCATGTGCACACAAGCAGGTGTGAAGGCAGCCTGGTGCAAACACACACACACACATAGCGGTGCACACAAGAATGTGCATCAGTGACCAAAGCAAGGCCTCGCATGCCGAGATCCAGCCACAAAGAGGCCCGGGCATGTGACGGCAGCCATGTTGGATGACGCACCAAGGACCTGCCAAACTAAAAGCAGGAGCTGCTGCAGCTTGAGCTAAAAACGCCAGGCTGCTTAGCTGAGGCTGGACCAGGCTCATCTCTTCGGTGGGTCAATCACAGAGGGGCCCCCAACACACATGCCCCAGCGGGTAACACACGCAATGCAGACGGTATCGTCTCCCTCTCACACACAGGGTTTTGCAACCTTCCGCAGGCTGGCCTGTGATTTACCCATCACCTGTGCAGGATCCTGCAGCTTCCAGCACTGCCTGGGACTGACAGTTCAGAGCAAACCCAAGTTGGGTCATTTCTAGGTTCCAAGGTCCCAATCATCATGTTCTTCCTTAAGGCAAACCAAGGCAAATCCCACCTCCCTGGAGAGCGAACAGCCCCCTGGCGCTGCCAGTCCTGCCTTTATCCGCCACATGGCCAGAGATCTCCTCCCCACGGCCTGCTCTCCCTGCCCCAAACATAACCCGCTTTGCACCTGTCACAGCCTGGTCGGGAAATACCATCTTGGCTGGAAATAGCAGCCATTTCTCCCTCTTCCAGCCACCTCCTCCTTCCCCAATTCTCCCCCCATCCCCACCCCCCCAGGTCTCCCATGACTGTTACCATCTTGCCATGGACGGGATGGATATCCGTGTTTGGAGCCAAGGTTGTTCCGCTAGCCAGCCAGCTAAGGGATCGCGCTGCGTGACGGGACAGAGCACTCCCTTCCCCCACCAAGTCCCAAGGCTCGGAGGTACAATTGACGAGCCCTGTGGCATCAGTGAATCAGAGCTGGGCAGAGGGACTTGAAAGAGGCTCTTCCCAGGGGACTCCGAAGCACACGTCAGACGGTAAGCTCGTCGGGGTGGGGAACTGCACCTTCCTTTGGTTTGTGCAGCACCTGGCACATTGCGGGCACTGCCGTAAACGAATAACAAAGCCAAACTAAGCCCAGAGCTCAACCTCCTAAGTTGCTCCACAATCCTGTCATGAGCATTTAACAAACAAACGCTGATGTTTACATAGGGCCTACACCAACTGAGCGTCTCCAGGAGCAAAGAGCTAGTTCTCTCCTGAGGCCGGCGATCTTGAAACCAACACTTGGATCACTTCAGGATGACCAGGAAACCAGCCCAGCTTGTTCGTTAGTGTTAGAAGTTCATCTCTGGTGAAGGGCGCCCTGGAGACCTCAGGAACTCTGGAATATCCTTAGAGGAGGAACAACGGCAGGACAAGCCATTCCCGCCACCCCATGCCGCAGCCCTGGGCCGGAGGGGCCACGGATCAGACCTGGGAGAAGTCGGTCTCCGTGGCCTATTCAAATCCATGCTGAGGCTGCCAGCAAAGGGGCTGGTTAGCGAAAGCTCCTCAGACACCGAACCACCATCACACTCTGGCCCTGGGCTGTGAACTGGCAGCCTGCAGGGGAAACGCTCCCTGTCCCATGGCCAGTCCCTGGACCAGCCCGATGCCCCACCCCCCTCTGTTCTTTCCAAGGCAATGGGGGGGGGGGCAGCAGAAAATCCCATAGCCTGGGGCCAGTCAGAGAAGGGAGGTGGCTCGCTGCCATCCCTCCACCCTGTGGGCTGGGAGAGCCACTGAGAAACTGGAAGGGCCCCTCCTTTGGCACCAGTGCCAGGGTGGGGAAGGAGCGCTGCCCTGTTCCCAGCTGGGTGACTCTGCATCTCCTGTTACGGTGGCGGTGGCGTGACTCAGAGCCCCGCAGGAGTTCAGGGTGTTAATGTGTCAGCTCCTGCACGGGCGGGGAGGCATTCCTGATCGCTGAGCCGCCGCCGCGGCAGACCCTGACGCAGGCCCCTCCAGAAACACGGTCATAAAAAGCACAGCACACAAACTGCGCAGCAGACCCAGCAAGGCCTCAGCAACCCAGCCTGAGCAGCATGTCACCTGTCCTGTGCCGAGGGCTGATGCGTGGCCCCACGACGCCACCGAGCCAGTCCGACTACCTCTTCTGCCCTTCTCTGGCGCCTTCCATCCAAGCATGTCAGAGCACTTGATGGACATCAGGGGATTAAGCCATGCGACATCCCTGTTTTACAGGGGGAAACTGAGGCACGGGGTGGGGACTGGTCCTGTCCACAGTGCACAGTAACGCCATTCAGTTCTAATCAGATTTTAGTACCTTCCCCAATCCCGGTATCAGGCCTACATTTATTGCCCTGGGGCAGAGCAGAAGTCGAACACCTCCTGGGAAATCACAAAGTCAGTGCCTCTGACCACTGGAACAATTTACTAAGGGTTGTGGTGGAGTCTCCACCACGGACAGTTTTTAAATCACGCTTGGATGTTTTTCTAAGAGATCTGCTTTAATGGAAACAGGGATGAATTCAGGGAAGTCCTACGCGTTATAGGGGAGGTCGGACTAGGTGATCACATCTCTTCAATGTCTCTAGGAGAGAGAGAGAGTGAAATCCATGGCCTTAGCTGCTAACAACACGCTGATGACGCTCAGCTGTATCTCTCATTGACCGCGAATGCATCCGCTGCTACTGCTAAGATGTCAGCATGCCCACAGGGATCAGCTGACCCAGGCAAGTCTAAGGCTGTGCTCGTGGGAGGACATGCTCTGACTCTGTCCTCATCTTCCACTGAAGACGCCCAGCTCCCACCCATCGGCGTAGGGTGAAGTCTTGGGATCCTGTTGGGCTCTTCATTAAGCTGGAACGAGCAGGTGTCTAAAAATCCCTTCTGGCACCTCCATCTGGCTAGGCAGCATCATCCCATCCCCCGGTCGAGGACCTGGCTGCAGCGACCCAGGCATTCGTCAGGCTGGATTGCTGTCACTCACTGTCTCTGAAGCCAAGTACCCCAGGCTCCAGGTGGTACAGAAGGCGCCGCCCGCCTCTGCCGTGATCTAGGCTGCTGTGAGCACACCAGCCTTGTGCCCAAGTCCCTTCCAGCCAGTTTCTGATGCCAGTTCAAGGCCTTAGTCCTAAACGTCAAAGCAGTTAATGGATTAAGCCCCAGTTACATCCAAGACTGAATTTCGATCTCTGACCCAAGACAACAGCTGGGCTCCTCAGGGACAGTGCAGATCTCAAAGCTCAGGACGAAGCGGGTGACAAAGCATTTTCCGTCGAGGGGCTCCAGCTATGGGACAATCTTCCAGAGGAGATCAGACCTATTCAGAGCCTGACCCTAATTAGGAAGTATTGCCTTCCCACCGTAGCAAGAATGACACTCAACACTGGCCCCTCCTCCCCAAAACTGAAACAAACAAATCCACCAACCATCCCCACCCTACCCCAACAGGAGAAGACCCAGAGACAGCACTAAGTCCACTAGGGACTTGGCTAGTCTTCTTATCCCATCATCTGGGGTAGGGTCCTCATGCAAGCATCCACTAGCTTTGTCTGAGGTGGCAATAAGGCCCACCTGTTTGCCATCCTTTTTGGTGCAATCCATCCATCACTTCCTCTGCTTTCCGCAGGGTCTCTTCCTTAACACCAGTCTCCTGCCATGCTGTCTTCACCAGGTCCCCTTTATTCACCCTCTGCACGTGTCCAGACCACCCAAGTCAGGCTTCTTGGATTTTGTCAGCCACATCACAGACTTTGGACGTCCATCCTAATGTGCCAGGGTCTTTGCTATTGCTGTTGATTTGATATGGAAGGTGCACAGACTCTACAAACCTTAGACCAGGGGTTCTCAAAG
>NW_020715464.1:0-19666 GCF_002925995.2 Terrapene triunguis
CCAACATGGGGTGCCCCTCACACTGTGATGCTGTGTCAAGCCACATATCCCTGGCAGGCACTACCCTTACACAGCCATCCATAGACAGCAACACACCCAGCTGAGTTACATGAATGCTTCTCCCAGTCATTCATGAACCAACAATAGGGAGGCGACAGCCAATTCCCCCCCCCAGCTCCCCAGCCAATTCCCCCCAGCTCCCCAGCCTTGCACCCCAGAGCTGTACCATCTTGCCCTGGTCAGAAGCCTAACCAGAATAAGTTCATTACCCAGACTGCCCCTGCTTCGATGTAAACTGAGCTGACATTTCCCAAGCACTTCAACCAAACCACACTGTTTTAGGTAAAATATAAACTACAGAAAGATAGATTTTAAGTGATTATAGGTAGCGAATGTAGAGATCAAAGTTGGTTACCTAAGAAATAAAAGTAAATTCACAATCTGAGTTCTATAAACTAAACAGGATAGTATAGTTCCTCAATACACAGGCTGGGACTCTTTTCCAGCCTGAAACCGCCCTCCCACATACAAAGTCTTTGTCCTCCAAACATGTTTCCAGGTGTTGAGTTGTGGGGGGGAGTGAGGCCAAGTGATGATGTCACTTCCCCTCTTTTATAGTTTCTTCCAGCTTGTTGGAAAAATCCTTTGCTGTGGTGTGGGGATCAAGTAGTCTCCATTGGTCAAGCAGTCTCCATTGTCTACGTGTTGAGGATTGCCACGGGCACGCAGGGGCGAAAGAAAATGCAGGCCTGTTATTTACCAGGCTGCACGTGGCAATAGACTATATTGGTAAGGGATGCAAGGAGAGTATGGGTCACGATGCAAACTGCAGACACACACACACACACAACTAAAATTAATCAATTTAAAGTTTTATTGGGGATAATTACAAGGGGTAAGGGAACAGCGTTTGATTAGCTAATAGAGTTAATGAAACTTAAAACACACAATGACTAAAATATCTACTAACAATATTTATAAACAAAGATGCAGCAATTAGTAATAACTGATACTTACAAATACAAACCAACGCATAACGACCGGCAAACGTAGAAACTCTGTTTGAAACACGTGAGCTGAGAGAGAGGCTTCGAGGTGATCAGGCTCGGTTACGGGTGTACACAGGATACACAGGATTCGTTTTTCTTTCTCCTCTCCCTGCCTGCACATGGCAGGCAGCCCATAAAGTACCAACTATGACATCATAGAAGTGTCATAGGGGACGGGGCCCAAAACCTGTTTGTGTTCGTTTCTGATTGGCACAAGCAAAGTTTACACCAAGTAGGGGAGCAGGTGCCTCAAAGTCTGGCTTCGCCCCCAAAAGGTGAGGAAATGCATATTGCTTTAGAATGAGTGCAACACTGAATGACAAAAGAAGAGGCCAGGGCAATACCGGTATGGGCAAGTTTTACAGGATGCAGACAGGAACTCATCTCAACACGTGTTCTCTCTGAGAAGTTTCCATTGTATACAGTTTCTGAGATCCTTTCCTTGATGGGTGTTGATGAGCCATTAACCCCTGTCTGCCTCCTCCATTGTTGCACCTGAAAGGTTGGTTGTGGGTGTTCCCAACCTCACAACATATTTCAGTAACACATACATAGCAAAACTTCATAACTTCCTATACCATGATAGCACATACAATCCAACAGGATATTAATGTTCAACAGATCAAGACTTTTAAAATGATACCTCTCAAGGCAAACTTTGTACAAAACATATCATAATTCTATGACAGTGATGAATATGGGAGTTCCAGAGTGCTACTCTGAGGTACAGAGTGTCATAGTCCTTTTTAGAAACAATTTTCAGTGGGGAAGTGAACCTGGGTTCTCCTTTTCCTAACATTCCAGGTTTTCATACTTCTATAAACAAGCCACATTTGAATTTCAGTTCCCTGACCCCACAGCATTTATCTGCATCTTATATTTTTGTGGTTTTCATTGAACTGTTTGTCTGATATCCGGCAGCAATGATATATCAGATATAGGCCCATGTAATCCAGCAATGTTTAATTTAGTATGCATCTCTCTACCGTGTAATAATTCAGCAGGTGACTTTTGTGTTGTGGCATGGCGTGTAGCCCTGTATATTTAAAAGTAATCGTAGTGAAGGTTGTCCACAGTTTTCTTTCCAGCATAGCTGTCTCCAGACTGTCTTTCAAACTTCTATGGAATTGTTCAATTTCTCAATCAATTTGATTGTAATACATGATTATTTTCTACATGTAATGTTAAAGTGTCATAGAATCGTAGAAGATTAGAGTTGGAAGAGTCTTCAGAAGGTCATCTAGTCCAACCCCCTGCTCAAAGCAGGACCAATCCCCAACTAAATCATCCCAGCCAGGGCTTTGTCAAGCTGGGCCTTACAAACCTCTATGGATGGAGATTCTACCACCTCCCTAGGTAACGCATTCCAGTGCTTCACCACCCTCCTAGTGAAATAGTTTTTCCTAATATCCAACCTAGACCTCCCCACTGCAACATGAGATGATTGCTCCTTGTTCTGTCACATGCCACCACTGAGAACAGCCGAGTTCCATCCTCTTTGGAACCCCCCTTCAGGTAGTTGAAGGCTGCTATCAAATCCTCCTTCACTCGTCTCTTCTGCAGACTAAATAACCCCAGTTCCCTCAGCCGCTCCTCGTAAGTCATGCGCCCTATCCCCCTAATCATTTTTGTTGCCCTCCGCTGGACTCTCTCCAATTTGTCCACATCCTTTCTGTAGTGGGGGTGCCCAAAACTGGACCGACCCCTGGGGCACTCCGCTTGTTGCCGGGTGCCAACTAGACATCAAGCCATTGATCACTACCCATTGAGCCCGACGATCTAGCCAGCTTTCTATCCACCTTATAGTCTATTCATCCACTCCATACTTCTTTAACTTGCTGGCAAGAATGTGTGAGACTGCTTTGCTAAAGTCAAGCTATATCACGTCCACGACTTTCCCCATATCCACAGAGCCACTTATGTTCCCTTCTGCCAGAAAGGTTTCAAATTCCAGTGAGGAAAATTGTGTTCCATTGTCCAATACAAATTTTTCAGGTTCCCTTCCCTGCTAAAGACAATCAACACGAACTTGATGAGTGTAGCAGAGATGACATATAAATATAATAATGGACATATAATATCAATGGCAAGCTTTTCCCATGTGGCATCTGGAAGAAGAATAGGCTGTAATGGTGGCACATGATCACCACCATTTTGTCATGTAACTGGCTAGTAATGCACGTTTTTACAGCTGCTTCAACCTGAGCATGCATTCTTGACCCCAATACAGGTCACATAGACACTCTTTCATTCTGTCAGTCCCTTGATGTGTATCATGTGCCAGATGTATGAATTTTGTCTGCAGTGTGTCGGGTACAATCAACCAGTCAGTACCTCATAATACCCATCCGTCTAGTACAGAATTGTTTTGAGTACGCTACAGTAAAGGGGCAAAGCTGGATCAAGCATTTGGGGTTGTGTAGCCATTTTGTTATCAGCTGTTCCTGAAATCTTTGTTGAATGGGGCATGCTAAGTAAGCAGCTTTGAATTATTCTTGTGTAACGGATGTGGGGGTGCCTGCTATAAGTGCAACTACATTGTCACCATCTGTCGGCAAGGGCAGGCAGGACAAGCATCACATTTTGAATTCCCAGCCTTTATTCTGTGACATACATGAAAGACAGTAGTCTTGCTGACCATCTAGCAATCTGGCCTCCCACTCATCCAAGTCCTTTAGAAGTTAACAGTGTCGTCAAAGAGCTATGATCTGTATGCGACTTGAAAGTCTGGCCCCAGAGCTAAGTTCTCCATTTTTCCATAGTCCATAGCAAGCAAGTGCTTTCTTTTCAACAGATGAATACTTCCTCTCAGCTTCTGTAAGTGTTCTTCAAGCAAATGCAACAGTGTCCTCCATGTTGTCATCCTGGATTTGAGTAAGTGTTGCTCCCAGTCTGTAGTCTGAGGCAGGGTCAAACAATGCAAGTGCTGGACTATTTTCAATCAAATCTTTCACTGTTTCAAAACAACTTGTGCAACAGTCATCCAGGCCAAGCTCGAGATTCCCTGGAGTATGTTTGTAACGGTGACTGAAGTGTTGTTCAGAATAAACTTGGCATACCATGACATAAAAACTAAGAAAGCATGTAAGGTTTGTGTGTCTCTTGGAGGTGGTGGTTTTTAACCACCATGATGTGGTCCAGGTCAGGTTTCAATCCAGTCTCCAAAATTATGTGCCCCAGAAATAACAACTCTGTTTGTCAGAATTGGCATTTGGCGAAATTCAGTTTCAGCCCTGCAGTTTTGATGTGGTTTAGTACTAGGGTGACCAGATGTCCCGATTTTATAGGGACCGTCCCGATTTTTGGGTCTTTTTCTTATATAGGCTCCTATTAACCCCCACCCCCTGTCCTGATTTTTCACACTTGCTGTCTGGTCACCCGATTTAGTACTGCATGGAAATGTTTTTCATGTTCCTCGCAAGTCTTCCCAAACACAATAATTTCATCCAAATAATACTGGACTCCACGCTGATTCTTCAGAATCACTGACATTATTCTTTGGAAAATGCTGGGTGCCAATACAAGTCTGTATGGTGCATGTTTCAAGTGGAATAGATCCTCAAGTGTAATAATGCTGTGAGATCTCTCTGTCCTCCTGTAGTATAATTTGGTGATATGCATTCTGTAGATCAAGAGTAGAAAATGTCTTTCTGTCACAAAGATCCACCAATGCTTCTTCTATGTGTGAGTGGATAGCTGTCAATCACAATGGCTTTATTAGGCTCCCTTAAATCTATGCTAAGACAAATACCTCCAGTCTTTCTCTTTATCACTACTATTAGTGAGACTCATTCAGATGATGCAAACTCTTCAATAACACCATTTTGTACTAATTTTTTAACCTCTTGTGCTACAGCATCCCTGACGGAGAATGGTAGAGAGGGAAATTCTGTCATACAGCTGTCACTTGAGGTCAAAATTTAATTTCGTGAGCAAATCCAAATGCACAGCCACTGGGGCTCCTCTGTACCATCCTCGTTAAGAGCAGAGACCAGAGTTTGTGCTGTAGTGGTGCCAGGTGGGGTAAAAGCAATGTGCCCATTGCCTGCCTACATGTTTAGTGAGGGAAACAAATCGCTGTTTAGGATAGCAGTACCCCTAGGCATAGGACAGAATTCTGCCGGTACATATTATGTATCAAATGTCAGGGTTGCAGGTAGTCAACCAAGCACAGGGATGTGGTTCATCAAGTAGCACACTAGGTGTAAGCTCAGTTCAGTAACTGATACATGTCCAAAGTATTGCAAGCAAATCAATTCAGGTAGTATAGAAACTGCTGAGCCAGTGTTCAACATTCATTCCACCACCTGGGGCTTCACTCCTGCTGCAGCAGAGACATGAACAGCACATGTTATTTTATCCACAGTGTCTGTGGAGCTGCTTCCATCCACACCCAATGCAGTAAGTTACCTCTGGCATGGTAACCGCACATACTTGTTGATTAGGATGGGTTGCTTTAGCATACCTTAGGGAAATGTCCGCTCTTTTTGCAGGCCACTGAGCTCCCTCTGCAAGCTTTCCAGTATAGTCCAGGGATCGGCAACCTTTGGCACACAGCCTGCCAGGGTAAGCCCCTGGCGGGCCTGGCTGGGCTGGTTTGTTTACCTGCTGCGTCCACAGGTTCGGCTGATCGCGGCTCCCACTGGCTGCGGTTCACTGTCCCAGGCCAATGGGGGCTGCAGGAAGCGGCGCAGCCCAAGGGATATGCTGGCCACCCTTCCCGCAGCCCCCATTGGCCTTGGACGGTGAACCGCGGCCAGTGGGAGCTGCGATCGGCCAAAGCAGCGGACGTGGCAGGTAAACAAACTGGCCCAGCCTGCTAGGGGCTTTCCCTGGCAGGCCACGTGCCAAAAGTTGCCGATCCCTGTGTAGTCTGTAGTGGGGTGTTACATTCACAGTGGTGACATTCTTTTCCTTGTGTGTTTTGAAATCACTGGGCATGTTACTTCTCATTTACATTGCCCTTGTAATTTTTCAGTTGCCTTGTTGTAGTCCAAATGTAGTGGTTGCACGGCTTGCATCGCACCTGCTGTTCCCTGAGCTCATTATATTCACCTCCACCATTGCTGACTCGATGTGATTAGCAATGGTTACAGCTTTCTGCCATTTCAATTCTGGTTCAAGCAGTAGATGTTCTCTAATACGAGGCACAGCTGTTTTCTCCATGAGCCGATCTCAAATAATTTCATCTGCCATGTTGCCAAAAATCACATGTGACAATCAGTTCCCTTAAAGCAGCAATATACTGATCTGTCAATTCCCTTGGTTTCCACGCTGGTGGAATTTATAGCATGCAGCTACCACATTCACTTTAGACACACACAAAAATTAATGCAGAGAGTGCTGTATCATATTTATTATTCAGAAGGGAAGAGTGTAACATATAGCTGCCCTTCTGCTCCAAGGCACTTAAATAAGCAAAGCTCATTTTCTTACTTCAGAGAGTTCTCTGTCATTAGCTGCAAGGACATCGTACTCAGATACTCTTATCCAAGCATTAAAAGCAATTGGAAGCTCTCCTAGGCTTTGAAGAAAGGGTGCAGGTGGATTCAGGGGCAGGAGAGCCATCCTAGTCACCACTTTGTTGAGCAGTGGAGGCCGAGACCAAAAAAGTGAAATCCAACATCAAACAGCTCCAGAAGCAGCTGCTGCAGCAGCCCCTGGCCTCAGCACATACAGATGCGCTTACCCTTCCTGCTAGTTCTCTAACCTCAAAGACTACAGCTCCCAGAAATCAATACTGTATCTAGCAATATCACACGGGGCTCTGCTAGGCCTTGTTTGCACACTGGGGGGAGTTGGGTTGGGGACTCTCAAGTATTCATAGAATGTCCCCACAAAGCATGGCAGGGAGGCAACTGACAATTCATTCTCTAATCAAAGAATCTGCATTGCCTTTGTTGTAATAACCTGGAGCTACCCCCTCTCTGAGCCCTGAGTATTTTTCCAGGGGAAACCCCTCACTTCACACGAGTCCCAAAGTGGATTTGGATCTCAGTCAGTGTAGGTCAAAGACAAAGAAACATAATCAAAAGAAGAAATAAAAGATCTGGTCCTGCTGATGTAGATGCTGCTCTCTCTGTAGTTTCCAGCCCTTTCTAGGATGGACACTTCAAGTCATCAGAAAAGGATGTTTCTCTTTCTCCTGCACACACCCTTAGAAGTTGTGTGGCAAGAAACGAGCTGATTTTCAAGCATTTTTCTTCACCTTTTTATCTCCTCTTGCTGTTTTCTCCAAAATTAAAGGTCTAATAGTCTTTAAAAGTCTTTCATAGGTTCATTCACAGATTCATAGATTCCAAGGCCAGAAGGGACCATTATGATTCTGACAGCAGATCTTTTAGAAAAACAGCCAATCTTGATTTTAAAATTGCCAGTGAAGGAGACACCACCACAACCCTTGGTAAGTTGTTCCAATAGTTCAGTGGTTCTCAAACTTTTTTGTTTGGGAACCACTTGAAAATTGCTGAGGGTCTCAGCGGACCACTTAACGATCTTTCCAAAAGTTGTTGTACCATTAACTAACTATTGTAAAGCGCGTTGGATAAAAAAACACCTTAATAATAATTAACATTTTTTTTTGTTCTACAAATAAAAGCACACAACTCATATTTTAATATCAGTATTCTTACCTTTCTAATGCGATGGATGTGCCTCTCTCCCCCACCACAGCCGACACAGAGCTGGGACTGGGAAGGAGGGGGGTCTCTCCCCAGCCCCAGCAGCCAGAGAGCTGAGGCTGGGAAGGAGGGCCTTCCCTCCCCAGCAGCCGCAGCCCTGGAGCTGGGGAAAGTCGCCTTTCTCTGGCTGCTGCAGCCCTGTACGTCCCAAATTCCCCCCACCTCCTCTTCTCACCCCAATGCCCCCTCCCACTTACCCCTCTATTCCCCCCAAGGCCACAACCTCACCTTACATGTGTGTCTTCTCCAGGGTCCAGGCACCTAATTAGTGGAGCCACGCCTGGGTGGGTGGCCCTTCATTCTCTCATGTGCGGCCTTAGAGGGAACTATCTGCGGACCACCTGAATGGAGCTCACGGACCACAATTTGAGAACCACTGCAATAGTTAATTACTCTCACTATTAAAAAATTATGCCTTATTTCCAGTCTGAATTTCTCTAGCTTCGACTTCCTGCCATTAGCTTGTGTTACACCTTTCTCTGCTAGACTGAAGAGCCATTATCAAATATTTGTTCCCATGTAGGTACTTATAGATTTTCTCACAGTTCTTGCACAACAAAGATGTGAAAAGAACACCCAGAGTGTGGAGAGACACACATTGAAATCTGTTAGCTTATGCCCAGGGCATAGGCTCCTGAACAACTGATGGGAAATAACTGGCAGATAGAAGGGAATTCTGGATACTCGCATGAAAATGAGACACATCAAGTTCCACATCAAAATAAATTATTATTCTGCTGGGAATTCAAATTAGCAGCCCAAGTTACTGACCTGTCACCTTCAGTTCCAGAGTGGCTTCCGCATAAAATCTGCTTGATCGGAAGAAACAGATAAACTGCCCATGGTCAGAGGGGGTGATGTTGTGTATACGCAGGACAACGCTTCCATCCACAATACCATCCTTCAGCAGCTCTGTTCTGCCCTGATAATTTGGTATTTGCTGCTCAGCCTGATCTTTTTCATTCTGATACAGATGGACAGGTTCAGAGAACTTGGATCGGTACCAGGGCACCTCCATCTTCTGAGCACTTGTGTTACGGAAGAGGTGACAGGGTAACAGGGCATCTTCACCTGCAGAGACCATGATGGGATGATCAGGTCCAATCACCTTGAAATTCACTGTTAAAGGAACCAAGACACACAGAAAATTAGACCAGAGGGGAGCTGGATTGCTTTCATAGGTAATGAATGGTGATCTCTCACAACTGCCTAGGCTGCAACTTGACCAGCTAAAACTGAGCTAATGGTGTCTCACTGTATCTGCACTGGAAAACAGGTCAAGTTAGGACAGGCTTAGCTAGCACATGTTAGCTAACCCTTGAGCTAAACTCAGCCACTTTTCCTAGTCAATACCAATCCAGAGAGAATTTAAAAATGGGTGATCTCTGTCTCTAAATGTTGTGAGCTGGTTAATGGCTGAAACCAGAACAATTAACCTGTGGAAGACTGTTTGCTAGACTGGAACCGAGGCAGGTGGCCTCTAGAGAGAAGGATGATACAGAACACCTGAAAGGAGAGGCTGTGTCTGTGACATGCTGTGGAGCTTAAGGCCTGGTCTACATGGGAAAGTTTTACTGGTTATCCAGGTGTAATTATACTGGTATAACTCCTATGTGGACCCCCTTATTCTGGTATAATAGTGACCTTTTTGAGTTTGCCTTAAACCCCTTCCCCAGTGACATAAGCTAAACTGGAAAAAAAAAGTACTTTGTTTTATATTTGTAACTTGCTATGTATCCTTTCAAATACAGATATTTCAAAAACAATAAAATATAGTACAAAATCCTTCTTTACCCCTTCCACTTATGACATTCTCTGCTTGGTAGCACATCACACAAAATGAATTTACAGCATGTGTCAGTCACATTCAGTTCAAATCACTCTGTTTCATATATTTGACTTATTTGTGTAATGTGCAATTCAAACTTTTGCAGCATAGATTCATAGATTCCAAGGCCAGAAGTGATCATCTAGTCTGATCTCCTGTGTAACACAGGTCACAGAACTTCCTTGTATTTCACACTGGTGACACCCCTGCTGGAATTCTGTATCCAGTCCTGGTTCTCACAATTCAAGAAGGATGTTGATAAATTGGAGCGGGTTCAGAGAAGAGCTATGAGAAGATTAAGGAATGACTTGATAATGAGCTCAATTTAGCAGAGAAAGCTATAACACAACCCAATGGCTGGTACAGGAGCCAGCAAAAATAAGTAAATAAATAAATAAGAGGTGAAAACAGGGGAGTTTGAGTGGGAGTTCAGTGGGAGGAGAAGGAAGGAGGCAAGCACCTATTCCATAGGGGACAGTGAGTGAGTTTTTGTAGTTTTGTGTGGGTTTTTTTCTTTTTTTTTTCTTCTTTTTTCTTCAGTTTGCAGAGGCTGGTAGGGCATAGTTTTTTGTGAGAGAAGCAGAGTTCAGATTAGGGGGCAGGGCTTCCCTGATTAGGCAGTGGGGCTTCTCTGATTGGGGGTCTATAAAGGCAGCCAAGCAGCCATCCCGTGGCACAGGAACCAGCAAACAGAGCTGAAAACAGGGGCGTTTGAGTGGGAGGTTGGGGAAGGGAGTGTGTAGTGGTCTGTTTCTGCTTTGGTGTTCATTGGGGGGGGATTTTGTTTGGGGATTTGTTATTTTCTCCATGACAGGAGCTTAGGCGGGAAGGCTGTGACAGATACAGAGGCAGCAGTGGTAGTGAGACAAGGAATGGGTGAGACAATGAAGACAATCAGATGTGGAAGCTGCAGGATGTAAATTATCCAGAAGCGGGTACACAAAAAGAGCTTGGTTTGTATGAAGTGCCGCCTGTTAGACTAGATGGAAGAGAAGATCAGAGACTTGGAGATGCAAGTGGAAACTATGGTTGTTTAGTTTTGATGGGGATTCAAGCAGATGATGGAGGGAAGACAAGAGAAGGCTGAAGGGAAAAGTCAAGACTGGCAGATGCAAGCTGCACTGATGAACTCTGAGGGGAGACTGCTGGATGAGGAATGCGGCCACTGGAAGCATGTGACTATGAGAACCAGGCAGAGGGAAAGACTGGCTAATGAAGGAGAAATAGAGCTCAGGAATAGGTTTGCTGAGTTGGAAAATGAAGAAGGGGCACAGCAGGCAGTCACAGAAGGTGGGAGGTCAAGGAAGAAGAGAAGAACGGCTAGTCCTATAAGAAGAGGGGAAGGATACAGGATGACTCACAAAAGATTGCAAGTGTGAACAAAAGACAAGAGGACTTGCAATCAGAAGGAACAGGAAGAAGCAGGGCCGGCTCCAGGCACCAGCACAGCAAGCTGGTGCTTGGGGCGGCTCATGGAAGGGGGTGGCACGTCCGGCTCTTCAGCGGCAATTCGGCGGCAGGTCCCTCAGTCCCTCTCGGAGGAAAGGACCTGCCGCCGAATTGCCGCAGAAGAATGAAGCGGTGCGGTGGGGCTGCCGCCGAAGTGCTGCCGATCGCGATCGCGGCTTTTTTTTTTTTTTTTCCGACGCTTGGGGTGGCAAAAACCCTGGAGCTGGCGCTGGGAGGAAGGCCAGAAAATCACAACAAAACCAAGAAAAGGAAGGTCTACATGATTGGGGACTCCCTACTAAGAAGAACAGACAGGCCTGTCACCAGAGCTGATCCGGAGAACAGACGAATGTGCTGTCTGCCAGGAGTTAAGATACAGAATGTGGACCGGAGGCTGAAAAGAATTCTAATGGAAGCAGTAAAGAATTAACTGATTGTCCTTCACATGGGGAACAAATGATACTGCTAGATTCTCACTGAAATGCACCAAAGGAGACTATGCCAAGCTGGGGAAGACACTTAAAGAAATGGAGGCTCAGGTGATCTTCAGTGGGATTCTGCCTGGCCCTAGAGGAGGAGAGTGAAGGCAAGACAAGATTATGATGATCAACAGATGGCTCAGGCAGTGGTGCTACAAGGAGGGTTTTGGGATATTTCACGACTTGGATGCATTCACGGACAGAGGACTGTTCTCATGGGATGGACTCCACCTGAATAGGGAGGGAAATAGACTGCTGGGGTGGAGGACGGCACAACTGATTAAAAGAGCTTTAAACTAGGAACTCGGGGGAAGACTGCTGGGAGATGCTCATGTAATCCTCATGCCTTATTCTAATATTGACCGGCAGGAAAGTCAAGAGAGAATACTCCAATGGGGAAAGGAAGAGCAGTATGTAGGAGAATGGACAGTAAGAGGAAAGATAGTGCCAATACCAATGAAGCTAAAGTCAAGTAGGCAATACTGTAAGTAGAATAACTGTACTCAATCGGGTGAGGAATCTGAGTGAAGCCAAGCAGCAACCGTTAAGATGTTTGTACACCAATGCAAGGAGCCTGGGTAACAAAATAGAGGAACTAGAACTTTCAGTGCAGGAAGTGAAACCAGATATTATAGGGTTAACAGAAACATGATGGAATAGTAGTCATGAGTGGAGTACAGGAACTGAAGGGTACGTGCCGTTCAGGAAAGACAGAAATAAAGGCAAAGGTGGTGGAGTAGAATCGTATATTAATAAGGAGTTAAACTGTAAAGAAATCAGAAGTAATGGAATGGATAAAACAGAGTCTGTTTGGGTCAAAATCACTTTGGAGAAGAAAGCTACCAGAGGCTCCCCTGGATAGTGCTTGGGGTATGCTAGAGACCCCCTCCCCCCACACATCTGATTTGGATATGGATAGAGACCTTTTTATGATTATGGGAGACTTTAACTTCCCAGATACAGATTGGAGGACAAGTGCTACTAATAATAGTAGGGCCCAGATTTTCCTGGATGTGATAGCTGACAGATTTCTTCACCAAATAGCCACCAAACCAAAAGAGCTGATGCTATTTTAGATTTGGCATTCATGAGTAGTGAGGCCCTCTTAGAACAGCTAGTTGTAGGAGACAACCTTGGTTCAAGTGATCATGAGCTAATTCAGCTTAAACTAAATGGAAAGATAAAAAATAGATCTGCAATTAGGGTTCTTAATTTCAAAAGAGCAAATTAAAAAAAGTAAGGGAATTAGGGAACTGGTCTAGACTGAGGAACTCAAGGATCTGACTGTAGAGGAGGCTTGGAATTACTTTAAGTCAAAGTTGCAGAAACTATCTGAAGCCTGAATCTCAAGCAAGGGGAAACATTTGTAGGGAAGGGTTACAGACTAAGTTGGATGAGCAAGCATCTCAAACTATTAAGAGAAAGCAAAAAACCAACAAGGAATGGAAGATGGGATGGATCAGTGTGACACTCTTTACCTCAAATTAGCACCCTGGACCTCTCATATTCACTATTATCATGTGATTATGGTTTGTTTTGTAAAAAGTATGCCTTGTGAAGTATCACTTTAAAAGTGTGGATCTGTTGGACCTCAATATGCTGTGGATTTTATGTACTATCATTGTATGTGAAGTTATGAAGTATTGCTATACATGTTACTGAAATATGTTATGAGGTTGAGAGATGCCCACAGCTGGACTTTCAGTAGGGACAAAGAAGCCGCCATCGCTGGCCAGACAGGTGTTAATGGCTCATCAACACCCAGCCTTCTATCTCAGAGACTTCTTGTAGAAGGCACATATGCAATGGGGCAACCTAACTCACGTTACAGCAAGGATCTTTCTAGCATCCTGAAGAAAGCATAAAAGAGAGACAGTGACATCATCTCTTGGCCTCTCTCCCTGCCACCTCCATCTCAACACCTGGAAGATCGTCTGGAAGAGAATGGTCCCAGGCTGGAAGGGTGTCCAGTCCGTGTATTAAGGTAAGCTACCTGTAGGATTTGTTAGGGTGAGAGACAACTTGACTCAAATCTTACTTAGTCTGTTAAAGTTAAAATTTAGACTGCATTTCTATATTTATTACTTAGGTAACCAACTTTGATTTCTATGCCTGCTATTTATAATCACTTAAAATCTTAGTTAGCCTTTTTTGCATCTCCATCACATTGTTGACTCATATTTAAGGCTAAGATTTTGGTATGGGTATTTTTAATAAAAGTCACGGGCAGGATGTGGGCAATAAACATTAAATCATGGAAGCCCAAGCCCCGCTATATGGGGCTGGAGCCTGAGCTCCACCTCCCAGGGCTGAAGCCTTAGCTCTGCCGCCCGGAGCTGAATCATAATTTTCAGGAAGTCATGGAGGTCCCATAAAATCATGGAATCCATGACCTCCATGACTGACTCATAGCCTTATTCATATTCAATCGGTGATCCACTGTAAGCCCCGGATCCTTTTCAGCAGTGTTACCATCTAGTCATTTATTCGCCATTTTGTAGCTGTGCGTTTGATTTTTCCTTCCTTAGTGAAGTGCTTTGAACTTGTCTTTATTGAAATCCATCCTGTTGATTTCGGACCAATTCTCCAATTTGTCCAGGTCATTTGGAATTCTTATCCTGTCTTCCAGAGTTGTAGCAACCTCTCCCAGCTTGGTGTCATCTGCAAATTTTATCAGCATACTCTCCAGTTCATTATCCAAGTCATTAATGAAAATATTCAATAGTGATAGGTAGAGTCGCAAAAGTTTAAGATGAGACAGGAGGAAAGTTTAAGGTGAAATATGATGTAAAAGTCCACTGAGTACAGGTTACACTGAGACCAAGGGGAGTAAAAAGGGAGAAAAATCAATATCTTCCTCTGCCCCCCCCCCCAAAAAGATTTTCTTTCTCAAATTTACATAAAATGCTCTTATTATGAATTGTTTCAAAATAACAAAAGATCAATGGTATTCAAACTGTTGAGAGAAAGTAGAAGACACTCTGTGACAAGAGGCTTCCTACCTGATTCCAATGTAGAAACATGGACCATAAAAAAGAAAAGGAGGTAACTGGACAGAGAGGGGTTGCCCATGGCACAATGCGAGTGGAAGGAAATCCTCATCTTCATTGTAACTTGATTCACACACCAGAAAGGAAAAGAAAAAACAAATTCCAAGTGAGCAACGTGCTGTAATTTGGGATACAAATTCATTGAGCACAATATGAACCCTAGGACATGTGCTAATTAATAATTGCATCAAAATGTGCGTGTTTGCTACTGTTTTTGTCAAAAGACATGTTACAAGACATAGCAAAACTCGGCTTCACTGTTCACCATCTCAAATTACAATCCAATATTCTGGACAAAGGCCTTAATACTAGCATTTGCAAAATTCATTGAAAAATATCACAAAAATCACTAACTTTTTGGTTGTAAAATTACAAAGAGAAAGTAGCCAAGAAGAACAAATGTATTTTGCATCTGTTTTTATAATGCAGTGTGAGAAAAGGCATTGCAATTTCTGGGTCTGGGTCACGTGGATAAATACAGAGCATCTAAAGTCATTAGTGAAGCTTTTCAAGTGGAAAAAGGAGCATTTTAAAAACAAATTAAAGGATGAGAACTTCCTGCCACGTACCTCATGAGCCCAGGAGAAACTTCCCAGCAGTTACAGGATCACTGGGACATTTCCAGCTTCTCACAGTCAGTGAAATGGACCCTTAGGTGCCTTACAATGAAAGAATTCAAGTTATAGTATAAAGCAAAAATAATTTAGGAAAAGAGAATCAGTTCAGTATCATCTGTCCTTGTGCACATTTATGGTGATGTTTTTTAAACAGCAGCAGAATTTACTCTTTTCTCCTGCATGTAGCAAGGCTGAAGATGCAAGTGAAATTGTAAAGCAGAAAGTCACCATTAGCGTTTAGATGGTGCTATGAAATTAAAGAGTCCTTATGGAAATCTGCATACAGCAATGTGCTTATCCTCTCAGACCCAGACGGCTTAGCCTCACACACATCCCGGTTGGAGCAGAGTCATTCCCACTGTGGAAGAGGCTGCTTCATCCCAGTATGATGGAGTGATGATAGTCACTCCATAGTTTAAGACTCTAATAGTTTCCTTTATAACCCTGATTTTTGACCCTACATCTATAAACTACAGGAAGATCCTATCAGCCTCAAAATTGGAACCTTAAACCTGGGGCTGAAGTAAACTATTTCTACCAAATTTGATGTGAATTGGACAAGCGGTTGCTGAATTATAACACCCTGGAAAGGAGGGTTCACCAAAGTTAAAAATCTTTTTTGCTGCTTTAAAGCATAAAGAACAAACACAACCACCCATTTTCTTATGGCTCCCTGGCCCCTCTGCTCCCTGGACCCTCTACAGCAGAGGTTCAGCTCCAGGCACCAGCCCACCTGGAGTGCCTCTGGCAGCCGGGGAGAGCGGAGCCCCGGCCGGGCTCGCCGCCCTCCCCCCGGCGCAGCCTCTGGCCGCCGCGGAGAGCGGAGCCCCGGCGGGGCTCGCCGCCCTCCCCCCGGCGCTCTGGCCCCCGGGGAGAGCGGAGCCCCAGCGGGGCTCTCCGCCCTCCCCCCGGCGCAGCCTCTGGCGCAGCCTCTGGCCGCCGGGGAGAGCGGAGCCCCGGTGGGGCTCTCCGCCCTCCCCCCGGCGCTCTGGCCCCCAGGGAGAGCGGAGCCCCGGCGGGGCTCGCCACCCTCCCCCCGGCGCTCTGGCCGCGGGGGCTCCACTCTCCCCGGCGGGCCTCGCCGCCCTCCCCTGCGGGGCGGGGGGGGGGGGCGCGGCGGGAGGCTTTTTTGCCTGGGGCGGCAAAAAAGCCAGACCGGCCCTGCTCACCGCACCCCTGGCAGAGTTAGGGCTGTGATGACCATGGCACTCAGGACCCCCAGGCCTGGGTCCCGCAGCGGTACCAAGACAGCCGCTGCCCCAAAGAGCTTCCGATCCTTGGCAGGAGAGGATGGGGGCAGTAGGGTGACCAGATGAGAGGAAGAAAATATCGGGACACATGGGGTGCACCATGAAATATCAGGACAAATTGCGTCCCGACTAAACATCAGTCGGGACGCAGGACAAACGCCTAAATATCGGGACAGTCCCAATTTTATCGGGACGTCTGGTCACCCTGGGGGGAGGAGGGGACCTGCAAGAAACAACCAGGCCCCGCTGGTTAGCGCGAGAGGCCGAGCGCGCAAGGCAGCAAAGTCTGTCAACGTGCGCTCGGAGGCTCGCTGCTGCAGGCAGTGTAGAGACACCCTTAGGGTATGTCTACACTACGAGGGTAGTTCGATTTCACTTAAATCGAATATGTGGAATCGATATTACAAAGTCTAACGTGTGTGTCCACACTAAGGACAGTAATTCGACTTTGTGAGTCCACACTAACGGGGCAAGCGTCGACATTGGAAGCGGTGCACTGTGGGCAGCTATCCCACAGTTCCCGCAGTCCCCGCTGCCCATTGGAATTCTGGGTCGAGCCGCCAATGCCTTCTGGGTAAAAAAATGTGTAGAGGGTGCTTTTGGGTAACTGTCGTCATCCGTCCGTCACTACCGACCTCCCTCCCTCCCTGAAAGCGCCGGCGGGAAATCAGTTCGCGCACTTTTCTGATCAGTGACAGCGCGGACGCCACAGCACTGCGAGCATGGATCCCGCTGCGACCATCGCTGCAGTTGTGGCCGTTCTCAACGCCTCGCAGCTTATCATACACCTTTCCCTGAGGCAGATGCAGAGAAATCAGGCGAGGAGGCTACGGCACCGCCGTGAGGGCCTGAAGTCGGAGAGTAGCACAGAACTGTCAGAAACCACGAGCCCCAGCGCCCAGGACATCACGGTGGCAATGGGTCATGTGGATATTGTGGAACGGCGATTCTGGGCCCGGGAAACAAGCACGGACTGGTGGGACCGCATAGTGCTGCAGGTCTGGGATGAATCCCAGTGGCTGCGAAACTTTCGCATGCGGAAGGGCACTTTCCTGGAACTTTGTGAGTTGCTGTCCCCTGCCCTGAAGCGCAATGACACCCGGATGCGAGCAGCCCTGACTGTCCAGAAGCGAGTGGCCATAGCCCTCTGGAAGCTTGCAACGCCGGACAGCTACCGGTCAGTCGCGAACCACTTTGGTGTGGGCAAATCTACCGTGGGGGTTGTTGTGATGCAAGTAGCCAACGCAATCGTTAAGGTACTGCTCTCAAAGGTAGTGACCCTGGGAAACGCGCAGGTCATCATAGATGGCTTCGCCGCGATGGGATTCCCAAACTGCGGTGGGGCTATAGATGGGACTCACATCCCTATCCTGGGACCGGACCACCAGGCCAGCCAGTACATTAACAGAAAGGGCTACTTTTCAATGGTGCTGCAAGCACTGGTGGACCATAGGGGACGTTTTACCAACATCAACGTCGGATGGCCGGGCAAGGTTCATGACTCTCGCGTGTTCAGGAACTCTGGTCTGTTTAGACGGCTGCAGGAAGGTATTTACTTCCCGGACCACAAAATAACTCTTGGGGATGTGGAGATGCCTACAGTGATCCTCGGGGACCCAGCATACCCGCTAATGCCCTGGCTCATGAAGCCCTATACTGGCGCCCTGGACACAGAAAAAGAACTGTTCAACTACCGTCTGAGCAAGTGCAGAATGGTGGTGGAGTGTGCTTTTGGCCGTCTCAAGGGGAGATGGAGAAGCTTACTGACTCGCTGTGATCTCAGCGAAACCAATATCCCCATTGTTATTGCAGCTTGCTGTGTGCTCCACAATCTCTGTGAGAGCAAGGGGGAGACCTTTATGGCGGGGTGGGAGGTTGAGGCAAATACCCTGGCTTCAGATTACGCCCAGCCAGACAGCCGGGCGATTAGAAGATCCCAGCGGGACGCGCTGTGCATACGGGAGGCTTTGAAAGCAAGGTTCCTGACTGAGCAGGGTAACCAGTGACTGTTAAGTTTGTGGACACAGAGGCTCAACCTGCCCCCGTTTCTTTACCCAGTTTATGTTGACTATCCTCTCCAGCTACATACCCCCTTCATCCCCTTCCCAAAAAATAAAATCTGTTCTGTTTTGTTAATGAACACCGTTGTCTTTATTACTGTTTTCGCGGGAATGTTTTAAACCGGGGACGCAGACTGTGGCGAGGGGCGGGTTTAGTGTTCTGATGCAAATGATGCTTCTAAACTCCAGGAATGACAGGCTCCACAGTGGTGGACTGGTTGTTTCAATGGAGCCTGCCAGCACTCCTGGGCGGGACTGCGTGTATGTGTCGGCTAGGTGACTTTCTGGCAGGGGGAGGAGGGTTACAGATCCCCTGCTGCGTGGCTCTGTGATCCAGGATAAGGACCGCTGCATAAGATCAGTAACTGCCCTCCCCCGCCACAAAGTCACAGAGCAACCTCCCCCCCCGCCCCCACAGAACATGAAAACCACCTCCCAGACTGACCAGGGTAACTAGTGACTGCACTGTGTATGTGTCCTGATGCTGGACCTGCCCCCGCCTCTGTACCCTGCTAAAGGTGACTGTCCTGTCCAATTACCAAGCCCCTTCCCCCCCTTCAGACAGACTCTCCTCCAAAAGAAAATCATGGAAACAGTAATTAACAGAAACGAATATTTTATTATGAACCACACATGAAACGGGGGGGGGGGGAACTTGTGTGAGGTGGGTAGGAAAGGACTTTTCAAATTTTGAGCAGTCTGCAGGGGTTGACTGAAAGTTTTAACGGCCAAGTGGCTGGCTACTGTGGAACAAACTTCTCCCCCTGTGGTGAGTAATACAGTAAAGGCTTCATCTGAAGTTTTAAGACTGGGTTGAAGGTTTATGGATTAAGTGAACTCACAGGGTGGCATGATCCAGGATTCAAATGGCTGCAGCCATAAATACGTCTGCTTAATGGCAGCCCCTGGAACATGCTATGAGAGAGTGTCATAGACTAGAAATGACTTAACACTTGTCACTTCATGGCCCCGGCCTGAGGCGGTATACACATCTCTTCGTCCCTTACAAACACCCCCCCTCCCCCCGCAACAATCACATAGACGTACACCATGTAGACACACAGGTCTACACATACATCATAGAGACACACAGAAGTACACCATACCGACACACACCACTCATGCTGACACACATATATAAACACAGTCACACACTTGACACACACATATACACACACACCACACAGACATACACCCCAGTCAC
>NW_020715465.1:0-19676 GCF_002925995.2 Terrapene triunguis
CCAACATGGGGTGCCCCTCACACTGTGATGCTGTGTCAAGCCACATACCCCTGGCAGGCACTACCCTTACACAGCCATCCATAGACAGCAACATACCCAGCTGAGTTACATGAATGCTTCTCCCAGTCATTCATGAACCAACAATAGGGAGGCTCCAGCCAATTCCCCCCCAGCTCCTCAGCCAATTCCCCCCAGCTCCCCAGCCTTGCACCCCAGAGCTGTACCATCTTGCCCTGGTCAGAAGCCTAACCAGAATAAGTTCATTACCCAGACTGCCCCTGCTTCGATGTAAACTGAGCTGACATTTCCCAAGCACTTCAACCAAACCACACTGTTTTAGGTAAAATATAAACTACAGAAAGATAGATTTTAAGTGATTATAGGTAGCGAATGTAGAGATCAAAGTTGGTTACCTAAGAAATAAAAGTAAATTCACAATCTGAGTTCTATAAACTAAACAGGATAGTATAGTTCCTCAATACACAGGCTGGGACTCTTTTCCAGCCTGAAACCGCCCTCCCACATACAAAGTCTTTGTCCTCCAAACATGTTTCCAGGTGTTGAGTTGTGGGGGGGGAGTGAGGCCAAGTGATGATGTCACTTCCCCTCTTTTATAGTTTCTTCCAGCTTGTTGGAAAAATCCTTTGCTGTGGTGTGGGGATCAAGTAGTCTCCATTGGTCAAGCAGTCTCCATTGTCTACGTGTTGAGGATTGCCACGGGCACGCAGGGGCGAAAGAAAATGCAGGCCTGTTATTTACCAGGCTGCACGTGGCAATAGACTATATTGGTAAGGGATGCAAGGAGAGTATGGGTCACGCTGCAAACTGCAGACACACACACACACACACACACACACAACTAAAATTAATCAATTTAAAGTTTTATTGGGGATAATTACAAGGGGTAAGGGAGCAGCGTTTGATTAGCTAATAGAGTTAATGAAACTTAAAACACACAATGACTAAAATATCTACTAACAATATTTATAAACAAAGATGCAGCAATTAGTAATAACTGATACTTACAAATACAAACCAACGCATAACGACCGGCAAACGTAGAAACTCTGTTTGAAACACGTGAGCTGAGAGAGAGGCTTCGAGGTGATCAGGCTCGGTTACGGGTGTACACAGGATACACAGGATTCGTTTTTCTTTCTCCTCTCCCTGCCTGCACATGGCAGGCAGCCCATAAAGTACCAACTATGACATCATAGAAGTGTCATAGGGGACGGGGCCCAAAACCTGTTTGTGTTCGTTTCTGATTGGCACAAGCAAAGTTTACACCAAGTAGGGGAGCAGGTGCCTCAAAGTCTGGCTTCGCCCCCAAAAGGTGAGGAAATGCATATTGCTTTAGAATGAGTGCAACACTGAATGACAAAAGAAGAGGCCAGGGCAATACCGGTATGGGCAAGTTTTACAGGATGCAGACAGGAACTCATCTCAACACGTGTTCTCTCTGAGAAGTTTCCATTGTATACAGTTTCTGAGATCCTTTCCTTGATGGGTGTTGATGAGCCATTAACCCCTGTCTGCCTCCTCCATTGTTGCACCTGAAAGGTTGGTTGTGGGTGTTCCCAACCTCACAACATATTTCAGTAACACATACATAGCAAAACTTCATAACTTCCTATACCATGATAGCACATACAATCCAACAGGATATTAATGTTCAACAGATCAAGACTTTTAAAATGATACCTCTCAAGGCAAACTTTGTACAAAACATATCATAATTCTATGACAGTGATGAATATGGGAGTTCCAGAGTGCTACTCTGAGGTACAGAGTGTCATAGTCCTTTTTAGAAACAATTTTCAGTGGGGAAGTGAACCTGGGTTCTCCTTTTCCTAACATTCCAGGTTTTCATACTTCTATAAACAAGCCACATTTGAATTTCAGTTCCCTGACCCCACAGCATTTATCTGCATCTTATATTTTTGTGGTTTTCATTGAACTGTTTGTCTGATATCCGGCAGCAATGATATATCAGATATAGGCCCATGTAATCCAGCAATGTTTAATTTAGTATGCATCTCTCTACCGTGTAATAATTCAGCAGGTGACTTTTGTGTTGTGGCATGGCGTGTAGCCCTGTATATTTAAAAGTAATCGTAGTGAAGGTTGTCCACAGTTTTCTTTCCAGCATAGCTGTCTCCAGACTGTCTTTCAAACTTCTATGGAATTGTTCAATTTCTCAATCAATTTGATTGTAATACATGATTATTTTCTACATGTAATGTTAAAGTGTCATAGAATCGTAGAAGATTAGAGTTGGAAGAGTCTTCAGAAGGTCATCTAGTCCAACCCCCTGCTCAAAGCAGGACCAATCCCCAACTAAATCATCCCAGCCAGGGCTTTGTCAAGCTGGGCCTTACAAACCTCTATGGATGGAGATTCTACCACCTCCCTAGGTAACGCATTCCAGTGCTTCACCACCCTCCTAGTGAAATAGTTTTTCCTAATATCCAACCTAGACCTCCCCACTGCAACATGAGATGATTGCTCCTTGTTCTGTCACATGCCACCACTGAGAACAGCCGAGTTCCATCCTCTTTGGAACCCCCCTTCAGGTAGTTGAAGGCTGCTATCAAATCCTCCTTCACTCGTCTCTTCTGCAGACTAAATAACCCCAGTTCCCTCAGCCGCTCCTCGTAAGTCATGCGCCCTATCCCCCTAATCATTTTTGTTGCCCTCCGCTGGACTCTCTCCAATTTGTCCACATCCTTTCTGTAGTGGGGGTGCCCAAAACTGGACCGACCCCTGGGGCACTCCGCTTGTTGCCGGGTGCCAACTAGACATCAAGCCATTGATCACTACCCATTGAGCCCGACGATCTAGCCAGCTTTCTATCCACCTTATAGTCTATTCATCCACTCCATACTTCTTTAACTTGCTGGCAAGAATGTGTGAGACTGCTTTGCTAAAGTCAAGCTATATCACGTCCACGACTTTCCCCATATCCACAGAGCCACTTATGTTCCCTTCTGCCAGAAAGGTTTCAAATTCCAGTGAGGAAAATTGTGTTCCATTGTCCAATACAAATTTTTCAGGTTCCCTTCCCTGCTAAAGACAATCAACACGAACTTGATGAGTGTAGCAGAGATGACATATAAATATAATAATGGACATATAATATCAATGGCAAGCTTTTCCCATGTGGCATCTGGAAGAAGAATAGGCTGTAATGGTGGCACATGATCACCACCATTTTGTCATGTAACTGGCTAGTAATGCACGTTTTTACAGCTGCTTCAACCTGAGCATGCATTCTTGACCCCAATACAGGTCACATAGACACTCTTTCATTCTGTCAGTCCCTTGATGTGTATCATGTGCCAGATGTATGAATTTTTTCTGCAGTGTGTCGGGTACAATCAACCAGTCAGTACCTCATAATACCCATCCGTCTAGTACAGAATTGTTTTGAGTACGCTACAGTAAAGGGGCAAAGCTGGATCAAGCATTTGGGGTTGTGTAGCCATTTTGTTATCAGCTGTTCCTGAAATCTTTGTTGAATGGGGCATGCTAAGTAAGCAGCTTTGAATTATTCTTGTGTAACGGATGTGGGGGTGCCTGCTATAAGTGCAACTACATTGTCACCATCTGTCGGCAAGGGCAGGCAGGACAAGCATCACATTTTGAATTCCCAGCCTTTATTCTGTGACATACATGAAAGACAGTAGTCTTGCTGACCATCTAGCAATCTGGCCTCCCACTCATCCAAGTCCTTTAGAAGTTAACAGTGTCGTCAAAGAGCTATGATCTGTATGCGACTTGAAAGTCTGGCCCCAGAGCTAAGTTCTCCATTTTTCCATAGTCCATAGCAAGCAAGTGCTTTCTTTTCAACAGATGAATACTTCCTCTCAGCTTCTGTAAGTGTTCTTCAAGCAAATGCAACAGTGTCCTCCATGTTGTCATCCTGGATTTGAGTAAGTGTTGCTCCCAGTCTGTAGTCTGAGGCAGGGTCAAACAATGCAAGTGCTGGACTATTTTCAATCAAATCTTTCACTGTTTCAAAACAACTTGTGCAACAGTCATCCAGGCCAAGCTCGAGATTCCCTGGAGTATGTTTGTAACGGTGACTGAAGTGTTGTTCAGAATAAACTTGGCATACCATGACATAAAAACTAAGAAAGCATGTAAGGTTTGTGTGTCTCTTGGAGGTGGTGGTTTTTAACCACCATGATGTGGTCCAGGTCAGGTTTCAATCCAGTCTCCAAAATTATGTGCCCCAGAAATAACAACTCTGTTTGTCAGAATTGGCATTTGGCGAAATTCAGTTTCAGCCCTGCAGTTTTGATGTGGTTTAGTACTAGGGTGACCAGATGTCCCGATTTTATAGGGACCGTCCCGATTTTTGGGTCTTTTTCTTATATAGGCTCCTATTAACCCCCACCCCCTGTCCTGATTTTTCACACTTGCTGTCTGGTCACCCGATTTAGTACTGCATGGAAATGTTTTTCATGTTCCTCGCAAGTCTTCCCAAACACAATAATTTCATCCAAATAATACTGGACTCCACGCTGATTCTTCAGAATCACTGACATTATTCTTTGGAAAATGCTGGGTGCCAATACAAGTCTGTATGGTGCATGTTTCAAGTGGAATAGATCCTCAAGTGTAATAATGCTGTGAGATCTCTCTGTCCTCCTGTAGTATAATTTGGTGATATGCATTCTGTAGATCAAGAGTAGAAAATGTCTTTCTGTCACAAAGATCCACCAATGCTTCTTCTATGTGTGAGTGGATAGCTGTCAATCACAATGGCTTTATTAGGCTCCCTTAAATCTATGCTAAGACAAATACCTCCAGTCTTTCTCTTTATCACTACTATTAGTGAGACTCATTCAGATGATGCAAACTCTTCAATAACACCATTTTGTACTAATTTTTTAACCTCTTGTGCTACAGCATCCCTGACGGAGAATGGTAGAGAGGGAAATTCTGTCATACAGCTGTCACTTGAGGTCAAAATTTAATTTCGTGAGCAAATCCAAATGCACAGCCACTGGGGCTCCTCTGTACCATCCTCGTTAAGAGCAGAGACCAGAGTTTGTGCTGTAGTGGTGCCAGGTGGGGTAAAAGCAATGTGCCCATTGCCTGCCTACATGTTTAGTGAGGGAAACAAATCGCTGTTTAGGATAGCAGTACCCCTAGGCATAGGACAGAATTCTGCCGGTACATATTATGTATCAAATGTCAGGGTTGCAGGTAGTCAACCAAGCACAGGGATGTGGTTCATCAAGTAGCACACTAGGTGTAAGCTCAGTTCAGTAACTGATACATGTCCAAAGTATTGCAAGCAAATCAATTCAGGTAGTATAGAAACTGCTGAGCCAGTGTTCAACATTCATTCCACCACCTGGGGCTTCACTCCTGCTGCAGCAGAGACATGAACAGCACATGTTATTTTATCCACAGTGTCTGTGGAGCTGCTTCCATCCACACCCAATGCAGTAAGTTACCTCTGGCATGGTAACCGCACATACTTGTTGATTAGGATGGGTTGCTTTAGCATACCTTAGGGAAATGTCCGCTCTTTTTGCAGGCCACTGAGCTCCCTCTGCAAGCTTTCCAGTATAGTCCAGGGATCGGCAACCTTTGGCACACAGCCTGCCAGGGTAAGCCCCTGGCGGGCCTGGCTGGGCTGGTTTGTTTACCTGCTGCGTCCACAGGTTCGGCTGATCGCGGCTCCCACTGGCTGCGGTTCACTGTCCCAGGCCAATGGGGGCTGCAGGAAGCGGCGCAGCCCAAGGGATATGCTGGCCACCCTTCCCGCAGCCCCCATTGGCCTTGGACGGTGAACCGCGGCCAGTGGGAGCTGCGATCGGCCAAAGCAGCGGACGTGGCAGGTAAACAAACTGGCCCAGCCTGCTAGGGGCTTTCCCTGGCAGGCCACGTGCCAAAAGTTGCCGATCCCTGTGTAGTCTGTAGTGGGGTGTTACATTCACAGTGGTGACATTCTTTTCCTTGTGTGTTTTGAAATCACTGGGCATGTTACTTCTCATTTACATTGCCCTTGTAATTTTTCAGTTGCCTTGTTGTAGTCCAAATGTAGTGGTTGCACGGCTTGCATCGCACCTGCTGTTCCCTGAGCTCATTATATTCACCTCCACCATTGCTGACTCGATGTGATTAGCAATGGTTACAGCTTTCTGCCATTTCAATTCTGGTTCAAGCAGTAGATGTTCTCTAATACGAGGCACAGCTGTTTTCTCCATGAGCCGATCTCAAATAATTTCATCTGCCATGTTGCCAAAAATCACATGTGACAATCAGTTCCCTTAAAGCAGCAATATACTGATCTGTCAATTCCCTTGGTTTCCACGCTGGTGGAATTTATAGCATGCAGCTACCACATTCACTTTAGACACACACAAAAATTAATGCAGAGAGTGCTGTATCATATTTATTATTCAGAAGGGAAGAGTGTAACATATAGCTGCCCTTCTGCTCCAAGGCACTTAAATAAGCAAAGCTCATTTTCTTACTTCAGAGAGTTCTCTGTCATTAGCTGCAAGGACATCGTACTCAGATACTCTTATCCAAGCATTAAAAGCAATTGGAAGCTCTCCTAGGCTTTGAAGAAAGGGTGCAGGTGGATTCAGGGGCAGGAGAGCCATCCTAGTCACCACTTTGTTGAGCAGTGGAGGCCGAGACCAAAAAAGTGAAATCCAACATCAAACAGCTCCAGAAGCAGCTGCTGCAGCAGCCCCTGGCCTCAGCACATACAGATGCGCTTACCCTTCCTGCTAGTTCTCTAACCTCAAAGACTACAGCTCCCAGAAATCAATACTGTATCTAGCAATATCACACGGGGCTCTGCTAGGCCTTGTTTGCACACTGGGGGGAGTTGGGTTGGGGACTCTCAAGTATTCATAGAATGTCCCCACAAAGCATGGCAGGGAGGCAACTGACAATTCATTCTCTAATCAAAGAATCTGCATTGCCTTTGTTGTAATAACCTGGAGCTACCCCCTCTCTGAGCCCTGAGTATTTTTCCAGGGGAAACCCCTCACTTCACACGAGTCCCAAAGTGGATTTGGATCTCAGTCAGTGTAGGTCAAAGACAAAGAAACATAATCAAAAGAAGAAATAAAAGATCTGGTCCTGCTGATGTAGATGCTGCTCTCTCTGTAGTTTCCAGCCCTTTCTAGGATGGACACTTCAAGTCATCAGAAAAGGATGTTTCTCTTTCTCCTGCACACACCCTTAGAAGTTGTGTGGCAAGAAACGAGCTGATTTTCAAGCATTTTTCTTCACCTTTTTATCTCCTCTTGCTGTTTTCTCCAAAATTAAAGGTCTAATAGTCTTTAAAAGTCTTTCATAGGTTCATTCACAGATTCATAGATTCCAAGGCCAGAAGGGACCATTATGATTCTGACAGCAGATCTTTTAGAAAAACAGCCAATCTTGATTTTAAAATTGCCAGTGAAGGAGACACCACCACAACCCTTGGTAAGTTGTTCCAATAGTTCAGTGGTTCTCAAACTTTTTTGTTTGGGAACCACTTGAAAATTGCTGAGGGTCTCAGCGGACCACTTAACGATCTTTCCAAAAGTTGTTGTACCATTAACTAACTATTGTAAAGCGCGTTGGATAAAAAAACACCTTAATAATAATTAACATTTTTTTTTGTTCTACAAATAAAAGCACACAACTCATATTTTAATATCAGTATTCTTACCTTTCTAATGCGATGGATGTGCCTCTCTCCCCCACCACAGCCGACACAGAGCTGGGACTGGGAAGGAGGGGGGTCTCTCCCCAGCCCCAGCAGCCAGAGAGCTGAGGCTGGGAAGGAGGGCCTTCCCTCCCCAGCAGCCGCAGCCCTGGAGCTGGGGAAAGTCGCCTTTCTCTGGCTGCTGCAGCCCTGTACGTCCCAAATTCCCCCCACCTCCTCTTCTCACCCCAATGCCCCCTCCCACTTACCCCTCTATTCCCCCCAAGGCCACAACCTCACCTTACATGTGTGTCTTCTCCAGGGTCCAGGCACCTAATTAGTGGAGCCACGCCTGGGTGGGTGGCCCTTCATTCTCTCATGTGCGGCCTTAGAGGGAACTATCTGCGGACCACCTGAATGGAGCTCACGGACCACAATTTGAGAACCACTGCAATAGTTAATTACTCTCACTATTAAAAAATTATGCCTTATTTCCAGTCTGAATTTCTCTAGCTTCGACTTCCTGCCATTAGCTTGTGTTACACCTTTCTCTGCTAGACTGAAGAGCCATTATCAAATATTTGTTCCCATGTAGGTACTTATAGATTTTCTCACAGTTCTTGCACAACAAAGATGTGAAAAGAACACCCAGAGTGTGGAGAGACACACATTGAAATCTGTTAGCTTATGCCCAGGGCATAGGCTCCTGAACAACTGATGGGAAATAACTGGCAGATAGAAGGGAATTCTGGATACTCGCATGAAAATGAGACACATCAAGTTCCACATCAAAATAAATTATTATTCTGCTGGGAATTCAAATTAGCAGCCCAAGTTACTGACCTGTCACCTTCAGTTCCAGAGTGGCTTCCGCATAAAATCTGCTTGATCGGAAGAAACAGATAAACTGCCCATGGTCAGAGGGGGTGATGTTGTGTATACGCAGGACAACGCTTCCATCCACAATACCATCCTTCAGCAGCTCTGTTCTGCCCTGATAATTTGGTATTTGCTGCTCAGCCTGATCTTTTTCATTCTGATACAGATGGACAGGTTCAGAGAACTTGGATCGGTACCAGGGCACCTCCATCTTCTGAGCACTTGTGTTACGGAAGAGGTGACAGGGTAACAGGGCATCTTCACCTGCAGAGACCATGATGGGATGATCAGGTCCAATCACCTTGAAATTCACTGTTAAAGGAACCAAGACACACAGAAAATTAGACCAGAGGGGAGCTGGATTGCTTTCATAGGTAATGAATGGTGATCTCTCACAACTGCCTAGGCTGCAACTTGACCAGCTAAAACTGAGCTAATGGTGTCTCACTGTATCTGCACTGGAAAACAGGTCAAGTTAGGACAGGCTTAGCTAGCACATGTTAGCTAACCCTTGAGCTAAACTCAGCCACTTTTCCTAGTCAATACCAATCCAGAGAGAATTTAAAAATGGGTGATCTCTGTCTCTAAATGTTGTGAGCTGGTTAATGGCTGAAACCAGAACAATTAACCTGTGGAAGACTGTTTGCTAGACTGGAACCGAGGCAGGTGGCCTCTAGAGAGAAGGATGATACAGAACACCTGAAAGGAGAGGCTGTGTCTGTGACATGCTGTGGAGCTTAAGGCCTGGTCTACATGGGAAAGTTTTACTGGTTATCCAGGTGTAATTATACTGGTATAACTCCTATGTGGACCCCCTTATTCTGGTATAATAGTGACCTTTTTGAGTTTGCCTTAAACCCCTTCCCCAGTGACATAAGCTAAACTGGAAAAAAAAAGTACTTTGTTTTATATTTGTAACTTGCTATGTATCCTTTCAAATACAGATATTTCAAAAACAATAAAATATAGTACAAAATCCTTCTTTACCCCTTCCACTTATGACATTCTCTGCTTGGTAGCACATCACACAAAATGAATTTACAGCATGTGTCAGTCACATTCAGTTCAAATCACTCTGTTTCATATATTTGACTTATTTGTGTAATGTGCAATTCAAACTTTTGCAGCATAGATTCATAGATTCCAAGGCCAGAAGTGATCATCTAGTCTGATCTCCTGTGTAACACAGGTCACAGAACTTCCTTGTATTTCACACTGGTGACACCCCTGCTGGAATTCTGTATCCAGTCCTGGTTCTCACAATTCAAGAAGGATGTTGATAAATTGGAGCGGGTTCAGAGAAGAGCTATGAGAAGATTAAGGAATGACTTGATAATGAGCTCAATTTAGCAGAGAAAGCTATAACACAACCCAATGGCTGGTACAGGAGCCAGCAAAAATAAGTAAATAAATAAATAAGAGGTGAAAACAGGGGAGTTTGAGTGGGAGTTCAGTGGGAGGAGAAGGAAGGAGGCAAGCACCTATTCCATAGGGGACAGTGAGTGAGTTTTTGTAGTTTTGTGTGGGTTTTTTTCTTTTTTTTTTCTTCTTTTTTCTTCAGTTTGCAGAGGCTGGTAGGGCATAGTTTTTTGTGAGAGAAGCAGAGTTCAGATTAGGGGGCAGGGCTTCCCTGATTAGGCAGTGGGGCTTCTCTGATTGGGGGTCTATAAAGGCAGCCAAGCAGCCATCCCGTGGCACAGGAACCAGCAAACAGAGCTGAAAACAGGGGCGTTTGAGTGGGAGGTTGGGGAAGGGAGTGTGTAGTGGTCTGTTTCTGCTTTGGTGTTCATTGGGGGGGGATTTTGTTTGGGGATTTGTTATTTTCTCCATGACAGGAGCTTAGGCGGGAAGGCTGTGACAGATACAGAGGCAGCAGTGGTAGTGAGACAAGGAATGGGTGAGACAATGAAGACAATCAGATGTGGAAGCTGCAGGATGTAAATTATCCAGAAGCGGGTACACAAAAAGAGCTTGGTTTGTATGAAGTGCCGCCTGTTAGACTAGATGGAAGAGAAGATCAGAGACTTGGAGATGCAAGTGGAAACTATGGTTGTTTAGTTTTGATGGGGATTCAAGCAGATGATGGAGGGAAGACAAGAGAAGGCTGAAGGGAAAAGTCAAGACTGGCAGATGCAAGCTGCACTGATGAACTCTGAGGGGAGACTGCTGGATGAGGAATGCGGCCACTGGAAGCATGTGACTATGAGAACCAGGCAGAGGGAAAGACTGGCTAATGAAGGAGAAATAGAGCTCAGGAATAGGTTTGCTGAGTTGGAAAATGAAGAAGGGGCACAGCAGGCAGTCACAGAAGGTGGGAGGTCAAGGAAGAAGAGAAGAACGGCTAGTCCTATAAGAAGAGGGGAAGGATACAGGATGACTCACAAAAGATTGCAAGTGTGAACAAAAGACAAGAGGACTTGCAATCAGAAGGAACAGGAAGAAGCAGGGCCGGCTCCAGGCACCAGCACAGCAAGCTGGTGCTTGGGGCGGCTCATGGAAGGGGGTGGCACGTCCGGCTCTTCAGCGGCAATTCGGCGGCAGGTCCCTCAGTCCCTCTCGGAGGAAAGGACCTGCCGCCGAATTGCCGCAGAAGAATGAAGCGGTGCGGTGGGGCTGCCGCCGAAGTGCTGCCGATCGCGATCGCGGCTTTTTTTTTTTTTTTTCCGACGCTTGGGGTGGCAAAAACCCTGGAGCTGGCGCTGGGAGGAAGGCCAGAAAATCACAACAAAACCAAGAAAAGGAAGGTCTACATGATTGGGGACTCCCTACTAAGAAGAACAGACAGGCCTGTCACCAGAGCTGATCCGGAGAACAGACGAATGTGCTGTCTGCCAGGAGTTAAGATACAGAATGTGGACCGGAGGCTGAAAAGAATTCTAATGGAAGCAGTAAAGAATTAACTGATTGTCCTTCACATGGGGAACAAATGATACTGCTAGATTCTCACTGAAATGCACCAAAGGAGACTATGCCAAGCTGGGGAAGACACTTAAAGAAATGGAGGCTCAGGTGATCTTCAGTGGGATTCTGCCTGGCCCTAGAGGAGGAGAGTGAAGGCAAGACAAGATTATGATGATCAACAGATGGCTCAGGCAGTGGTGCTACAAGGAGGGTTTTGGGATATTTCACGACTTGGATGCATTCACGGACAGAGGACTGTTCTCATGGGATGGACTCCACCTGAATAGGGAGGGAAATAGACTGCTGGGGTGGAGGACGGCACAACTGATTAAAAGAGCTTTAAACTAGGAACTCGGGGGAAGACTGCTGGGAGATGCTCATGTAATCCTCATGCCTTATTCTAATATTGACCGGCAGGAAAGTCAAGAGAGAATACTCCAATGGGGAAAGGAAGAGCAGTATGTAGGAGAATGGACAGTAAGAGGAAAGATAGTGCCAATACCAATGAAGCTAAAGTCAAGTAGGCAATACTGTAAGTAGAATAACTGTACTCAATCGGGTGAGGAATCTGAGTGAAGCCAAGCAGCAACCGTTAAGATGTTTGTACACCAATGCAAGGAGCCTGGGTAACAAAATAGAGGAACTAGAACTTTCAGTGCAGGAAGTGAAACCAGATATTATAGGGTTAACAGAAACATGATGGAATAGTAGTCATGAGTGGAGTACAGGAACTGAAGGGTACGTGCCGTTCAGGAAAGACAGAAATAAAGGCAAAGGTGGTGGAGTAGAATCGTATATTAATAAGGAGTTAAACTGTAAAGAAATCAGAAGTAATGGAATGGATAAAACAGAGTCTGTTTGGGTCAAAATCACTTTGGAGAAGAAAGCTACCAGAGGCTCCCCTGGATAGTGCTTGGGGTATGCTAGAGACCCCCTCCCCCCACACATCTGATTTGGATATGGATAGAGACCTTTTTATGATTATGGGAGACTTTAACTTCCCAGATACAGATTGGAGGACAAGTGCTACTAATAATAGTAGGGCCCAGATTTTCCTGGATGTGATAGCTGACAGATTTCTTCACCAAATAGCCACCAAACCAAAAGAGCTGATGCTATTTTAGATTTGGCATTCATGAGTAGTGAGGCCCTCTTAGAACAGCTAGTTGTAGGAGACAACCTTGGTTCAAGTGATCATGAGCTAATTCAGCTTAAACTAAATGGAAAGATAAAAAATAGATCTGCAATTAGGGTTCTTAATTTCAAAAGAGCAAATTAAAAAAAGTAAGGGAATTAGGGAACTGGTCTAGACTGAGGAACTCAAGGATCTGACTGTAGAGGAGGCTTGGAATTACTTTAAGTCAAAGTTGCAGAAACTATCTGAAGCCTGAATCTCAAGCAAGGGGAAACATTTGTAGGGAAGGGTTACAGACTAAGTTGGATGAGCAAGCATCTCAAACTATTAAGAGAAAGCAAAAAAACCAACAAGGAATGGAAGATGGGATGGATCAGTGTGACACTCTTTACCTCAAATTAGCACCCTGGACCCCTCATATTCACTATTATCATGTGATTATGGTTTGTTTTGTAAAAAGTATGCCTTGTGAAGTATCACTTTAAAAGTGTGGATCTGTTGGACCTCAATATGCTGTGGATTTTATGTACTATCATTGTATGTGAAGTTATGAAGTATTGCTATACATGTTACTGAAATATGTTATGAGGTTGAGAGATGCCCACAGCTGGACTTTCAGTAGGGACAAAGAAGCCGCCATCGCTGGCCAGACAGGTGTTAATGGCTCATCAACACCCAGCCTTCTATCTCAGAGACTTCTTGTAGAAGGCACATATGCAATGGGGCAACCTAACTCACGTTACAGCAAGGATCTTTCTAGCATCCTGAAGAAAGCATAAAAGAGAGACAGTGACATCATCTCTTGGCCTCTCTCCCTGCCACCTCCATCTCAACACCTGGAAGATCGTCTGGAAGAGAATGGTCCCAGGCTGGAAGGGTGTCCAGTCCGTGTATTAAGGTAAGCTACCTGTAGGATTTGTTAGGGTGAGAGACAACTTGACTCAAATCTTACTTAGTCTGTTAAAGTTAAAATTTAGACTGCATTTCTATATTTATTACTTAGGTAACCAACTTTGATTTCTATGCCTGCTATTTATAATCACTTAAAATCTTAGTTAGCCTTTTTTGCATCTCCATCACATTGTTGACTCATATTTAAGGCTAAGATTTTGGTATGGGTATTTTTAATAAAAGTCACGGGCAGGATGTGGGCAATAAACATTAAATCATGGAAGCCCAAGCCCCGCTATATGGGGCTGGAGCCTGAGCTCCACCTCCCAGGGCTGAAGCCTTAGCTCTGCCGCCCGGAGCTGAATCATAATTTTCAGGAAGTCATGGAGGTCCCATAAAATCATGGAATCCATGACCTCCATGACTGACTCATAGCCTTATTCATATTCAATCGGTGATCCACTGTAAGCCCCGGATCCTTTTCAGCAGTGTTACCATCTAGTCATTTATTCGCCATTTTGTAGCTGTGCGTTTGATTTTTCCTTCCTTAGTGAAGTGCTTTGAACTTGTCTTTATTGAAATCCATCCTGTTGATTTCGGACCAATTCTCCAATTTGTCCAGGTCATTTGGAATTCTTATCCTGTCTTCCAGAGTTGTAGCAACCTCTCCCAGCTTGGTGTCATCTGCAAATTTTATCAGCATACTCTCCAGTTCATTATCCAAGTCATTAATGAAAATATTCAATAGTGATAGGTAGAGTCGCAAAAGTTTAAGATGAGACAGGAGGAAAGTTTAAGGTGAAATATGATGTAAAAGTCCACTGAGTACAGGTTACACTGAGACCAAGGGGAGTAAAAAGGGAGAAAAATCAATATCTTCCTCTGCCCCCCCCCCCAAAAAGATTTTCTTTCTCAAATTTACATAAAATGCTCTTATTATGAATTGTTTCAAAATAACAAAAGATCAATGGTATTCAAACTGTTGAGAGAAAGTAGAAGACACTCTGTGACAAGAGGCTTCCTACCTGATTCCAATGTAGAAACATGGACCATAAAAAAGAAAAGGAGGTAACTGGACAGAGAGGGGTTGCCCATGGCACAATGCGAGTGGAAGGAAATCCTCATCTTCATTGTAACTTGATTCACACACCAGAAAGGAAAAGAAAAAACAAATTCCAAGTGAGCAACGTGCTGTAATTTGGGATACAAATTCATTGAGCACAATATGAACCCTAGGACATGTGCTAATTAATAATTGCATCAAAATGTGCGTGTTTGCTACTGTTTTTGTCAAAAGACATGTTACAAGACATAGCAAAACTCGGCTTCACTGTTCACCATCTCAAATTACAATCCAATATTCTGGACAAAGGCCTTAATACTAGCATTTGCAAAATTCATTGAAAAATATCACAAAAATCACTAACTTTTTGGTTGTAAAATTACAAAGAGAAAGTAGCCAAGAAGAACAAATGTATTTTGCATCTGTTTTTATAATGCAGTGTGAGAAAAGGCATTGCAATTTCTGGGTCTGGGTCACGTGGATAAATACAGAGCATCTAAAGTCATTAGTGAAGCTTTTCAAGTGGAAAAAGGAGCATTTTAAAAACAAATTAAAGGATGAGAACTTCCTGCCACGTACCTCATGAGCCCAGGAGAAACTTTCCAGCAGTTACAGGATCACTGGGACATTTCCAGCTTCTCACAGTCAGTGAAATGGACCCTTAGGTGCCTTACAATGAAAGAATTCAAGTTATAGTATAAAGCAAAAATAATTTAGGAAAAGAGAATCAGTTCAGTATCATCTGTCCTTGTGCACATTTATGGTGATGTTTTTTAAACAGCAGCAGAATTTACTCTTTTCTCCTGCATGTAGCAAGGCTGAAGATGCAAGTGAAATTGTAAAGCAGAAAGTCACCATTAGCGTTTAGATGGTGCTATGAAATTAAAGAGTCCTTATGGAAATCTGCATACAGCAATGTGCTTATCCTCTCAGACCCAGACGGCTTAGCCTCACACACATCCCGGTTGGAGCAGAGTCATTCCCACTGTGGAAGAGGCTGCTTCATCCCAGTATGATGGAGTGATGATAGTCACTCCATAGTTTAAGACTCTAATAGTTTCCTTTATAACCCTGATTTTTGACCCTACATCTATAAACTACAGGAAGATCCTATCAGCCTCAAAATTGGAACCTTAAACCTGGGGCTGAAGTAAACTATTTCTACCAAATTTGATGTGAATTGGACAAGCGGTTGCTGAATTATAACACCCTGGAAAGGAGGGTTCACCAAAGTTAAAAATCTTTTTTGCTGCTTTAAAGCATAAAGAACAAACACAACCACCCATTTTCTTATGGCTCCCTGGCCCCTCTGCTCCCTGGACCCTCTACAGCAGAGGTTCAGCTCCAGGCACCAGCCCACCTGGAGTGCCTCTGGCAGCCGGGGAGAGCGGAGCCCCGGCCGGGCTCGCCGCCCTCCCCCCGGCGCAGCCTCTGGCCGCCGCGGAGAGCGGAGCCCCGGCGGGGCTCGCCGCCCTCCCCCCGGCGCTCTGGCCCCCGGGGAGAGCGGAGCCCCAGCGGGGCTCTCCGCCCTCCCCCCGGCGCAGCCTCTGGCGCAGCCTCTGGCCGCCGGGGAGAGCGGAGCCCCGGTGGGGCTCTCCGCCCTCCCCCCGGCGCTCTGGCCCCCAGGGAGAGCGGAGCCCCGGCGGGGCTCGCCACCCTCCCCCCGGCGCTCTGGCCGCGGGGGCTCCACTCTCCCCGGCGGGCCTCGCCGCCCTCCCCTGCGGGGCGGGGGGGGGGGGCGCGGCGGGAGGCTTTTTTGCCTGGGGCGGCAAAAAAGCCAGACCGGCCCTGCTCACCGCACCCCTGGCAGAGTTAGGGCTGTGATGACCATGGCACTCAGGACCCCCAGGCCTGGGTCCCGCAGCGGTACCAAGACAGCCGCTGCCCCAAAGAGCTTCCGATCCTTGGCAGGAGAGGATGGGGGCAGTAGGGTGACCAGATGAGAGGAAGAAAATATCGGGACACATGGGGTGCACCATGAAATATCAGGACAAATTGCGTCCCGACTAAACATCAGTCGGGACGCAGGACAAACGCCTAAATATCGGGACAGTCCCAATTTTATCGGGACGTCTGGTCACCCTGGGGGGAGGAGGGGACCTGCAAGAAACAACCAGGCCCCGCTGGTTAGCGCGAGAGGCCGAGCGCGCAAGGCAGCAAAGTCTGTCAACGTGCGCTCGGAGGCTCGCTGCTGCAGGCAGTGTAGAGACACCCTTAGGGTATGTCTACACTACGAGGGTAGTTCGATTTCACTTAAATCGAATATGTGGAATCGATATTACAAAGTCTAACGTGTGTGTCCACACTAAGGACAGTAATTCGACTTTGTGAGTCCACACTAACGGGGCAAGCGTCGACATTGGAAGCGGTGCACTGTGGGCAGCTATCCCACAGTTCCCGCAGTCCCCGCTGCCCATTGGAATTCTGGGTCGAGCCGCCAATGCCTTCTGGGTAAAAAAATGTGTAGAGGGTGCTTTTGGGTAACTGTCGTCATCCGTCCGTCACTACCGACCTCCCTCCCTCCCTGAAAGCGCCGGCGGGAAATCAGTTCGCGCACTTTTCTGATCAGTGACAGCGCGGACGCCACAGCACTGCGAGCATGGATCCCGCTGCGACCATCGCTGCAGTTGTGGCCGTTCTCAACGCCTCGCAGCTTATCATACACCTTTCCCTGAGGCAGATGCAGAGAAATCAGGCGAGGAGGCTACGGCACCGCCGTGAGGGCCTGAAGTCGGAGAGTAGCACAGAACTGTCAGAAACCACGAGCCCCAGCGCCCAGGACATCACGGTGGCAATGGGTCATGTGGATATTGTGGAACGGCGATTCTGGGCCCGGGAAACAAGCACGGACTGGTGGGACCGCATAGTGCTGCAGGTCTGGGATGAATCCCAGTGGCTGCGAAACTTTCGCATGCGGAAGGGCACTTTCCTGGAACTTTGTGAGTTGCTGTCCCCTGCCCTGAAGCGCAATGACACCCGGATGCGAGCAGCCCTGACTGTCCAGAAGCGAGTGGCCATAGCCCTCTGGAAGCTTGCAACGCCGGACAGCTACCGGTCAGTCGCGAACCACTTTGGTGTGGGCAAATCTACCGTGGGGGTTGTTGTGATGCAAGTAGCCAACGCAATCGTTAAGGTACTGCTCTCAAAGGTAGTGACCCTGGGAAACGCGCAGGTCATCATAGATGGCTTCGCCGCGATGGGATTCCCAAACTGCGGTGGGGCTATAGATGGGACTCACATCCCTATCCTGGGACCGGACCACCAGGCCAGCCAGTACATTAACAGAAAGGGCTACTTTTCAATGGTGCTGCAAGCACTGGTGGACCATAGGGGACGTTTTACCAACATCAACGTCGGATGGCCGGGCAAGGTTCATGACTCTCGCGTGTTCAGGAACTCTGGTCTGTTTAGACGGCTGCAGGAAGGTATTTACTTCCCGGACCACAAAATAACTCTTGGGGATGTGGAGATGCCTACAGTGATCCTCGGGGACCCAGCATACCCGCTAATGCCCTGGCTCATGAAGCCCTATACTGGCGCCCTGGACACAGAAAAAGAACTGTTCAACTACCGTCTGAGCAAGTGCAGAATGGTGGTGGAGTGTGCTTTTGGCCGTCTCAAGGGGAGATGGAGAAGCTTACTGACTCGCTGTGATCTCAGCGAAACCAATATCCCCATTGTTATTGCAGCTTGCTGTGTGCTCCACAATCTCTGTGAGAGCAAGGGGGAGACCTTTATGGCGGGGTGGGAGGTTGAGGCAAATACCCTGGCTTCAGATTACGCCCAGCCAGACAGCCGGGCGATTAGAAGATCCCAGCGGGACGCGCTGTGCATACGGGAGGCTTTGAAAGCAAGGTTCCTGACTGAGCAGGGTAACCAGTGACTGTTAAGTTTGTGGACACAGAGGCTCAACCTGCCCCCGTTTCTTTACCCAGTTTATGTTGACTATCCTCTCCAGCTACATACCCCCTTCATCCCCTTCCCAAAAAATAAAATCTGTTCTGTTTTGTTAATGAACACCGTTGTCTTTATTACTGTTTTCGCGGGAATGTTTTAAACCGGGGACGCAGACTGTGGCGAGGGGCGGGTTTAGTGTTCTGATGCAAATGATGCTTCTAAACTCCAGGAATGACAGGCTCCACAGTGGTGGACTGGTTGTTTCAATGGAGCCTGCCAGCACTCCTGGGCGGGACTGCGTGTATGTGTCGGCTAGGTGACTTTCTGGCAGGGGGAGGAGGGTTACAGATCCCCTGCTGCGTGGCTCTGTGATCCAGGATAAGGACCGCTGCATAAGATCAGTAACTGCCCTCCCCCGCCACAAAGTCACAGAGCAACCTCCCCCCCCGCCCCCACAGAACATGAAAACCACCTCCCAGACTGACCAGGGTAACTAGTGACTGCACTGTGTATGTGTCCTGATGCTGGACCTGCCCCCGCCTCTGTACCCTGCTAAAGGTGACTGTCCTGTCCAATTACCAAGCCCCTTCCCCCCCTTCAGACAGACTCTCCTCCAAAAGAAAATCATGGAAACAGTAATTAACAGAAACGAATATTTTATTATGAACCACACATGAAACGGGGGGGGGGGGAACTTGTGTGAGGTGGGTAGGAAAGGACTTTTCAAATTTTGAGCAGTCTGCAGGGGTTGACTGAAAGTTTTAACGGCCAAGTGGCTGGCTACTGTGGAACAAACTTCTCCCCCTGTGGTGAGTAATACAGTAAAGGCTTCATCTGAAGTTTTAAGACTGGGTTGAAGGTTTATGGATTAAGTGAACTCACAGGGTGGCATGATCCAGGATTCAAATGGCTGCAGCCATAAATACGTCTGCTTAATGGCAGCCCCTGGAACATGCTATGAGAGAGTGTCATAGACTAGAAATGACTTAACACTTGTCACTTCATGGCCCCGGCCTGAGGCGGTATACACATCTCTTCGTCCCTTACAAACACCCCCCCTCCCCCCGCAACAATCACATAGACGTACACCATGTAGACACACAGGTCTACACATACATCATAGAGACACACAGAAGTACACCATACCGACACACACCACTCATGCTGACACACATATATAAACACAGTCACACACTTGACACACACATATACACACACACCACACAGACATACACCCCAGTCAC
>NW_020715466.1:0-2092 GCF_002925995.2 Terrapene triunguis
ACTGGACAACATGGTATTGGCTCAGGGCATTTCACCGGCTCTGGACACGGCACAATTTCTGGGCATTTTTCCTTACAGAGTGCCGGCGGCAGGGTGATGCCTTGCTTGCATTGCTGCTGGTCTTGGTGAAGAGACATCTTTGTTGCAATACAGGATAATCTAAAAGAAGCACCAGAGTAAGTATTAACACATGCTATGTAAATGCAATAAGAATAGGGGCCAACCTCCCAGTAGTTTGGGAGACTGTTAAATGCCCTTGTCTTTATTCTCTCTTCCGCCTTTCGATGCCAACCCATCACTTATTTCACCCACTTCCTTCTTTTCATCCTGCCTTCTGATTCCTACTCTCACTCTGTCCTCTCGTTTTCCCTTCTCTCTGTTCTGTGCTTCCTGGACAAGCCTCTTCCAGTTCCCACTACAAACGCCTTCAAACTGCAGCTGATTTCAAGGTTTCAAATGAAATGGCCTTTTCCCCCCGTCGCTCCTCCTCCCAGTGAGCTCAGGACCCCACTCTTTTCAGTATCTTTCTGTGTCTATTCATGTCCCTTTTGCTTATCCGAAGCCCAGGTGAAAGGAGGACCAGTAAAGAAACCAGGGCAAAATATCCCCCCAAAGAAATTGGTAGCACACTCTAATACTGACTGTCTCAATGGTGACTACATGGAGCCTGATTCTCCTCTTACTCTGCGTTTACATCAGTGTCACTTTATTGGTGCCCCTTTGGATTTCAGATGCTGTAACTGAAAGGAGAATGATGCCCATGGTATTTACAAGTGGTTGTGCAAAGAATTAGTAAGAACAAGCATGATGCCAGTGGTGCATGCACCCTCAGTGACATATGCCGGCAATAGCTTCTAAAAGGGATGGAGAATTGTATGGCCACTAATAACACATGCAGCTGGAACAAGCTAAACTGAATGCACTCACACCCAGTGCTTCAAAGAGCAACGCATACCCTGGTCAAATCAGACTAGAAGGAAGTTCTAATACTGCTGCAATACACAACTGCACAGATGAATTATGGGAGATTTCCTGCTACCTAAGAAGCATCAAGTACCTTCCACTAACAGAGGTTGGGGTCCAATAAAAGATATGACCTAACCATGCTTATCCTGGGACCAACAAGTCTACAACAACGTTGCAAATAACTACAAACTTGGATGAACTTGTTGTCTGCTCCAATGGCAAATCCTATGTTCTTATATTTCTAGGAACAAACTAAGCATACCAAGGAAAGTTTCACATATGTAGCTCCAGATATTTTAACATCTAGAGCCAAATCCAAGTGGAGTTAGCTAAGGATATATTTATATTTAACCTCCTCTCTCTGTGCTGCCACCCAATTCAATCCTGAGTTGAATTAAGATTCTAAAATTTCCCCCAATGGACAGGACACCAGCCTGTGATAACCTTAGCTCCAAAGTAAAGCATAAAGAATCTGTAAGATCAGACTTACCCAACTGCCCAAGAAGAAGGAACCTGCAGAAGTCAAGTGGATAGTGGAGCTCTGAGGGGAGAGGACTTTTATATGGTTTCCAAGCCCTGCCTTCTGGATATGAGACAATCCACATGAATGATGAGTTCACTCGTTCCCACCCACAAGACTCACGTATTTTCTCAACTGACCTGTTTCTGGATTGACCTTGGTAGGAAACTCCCTCATGTTCTGATGAGTGTTGTATAATTTATTCTAATCTCCTCCCTGACTAATCTGAAGGGCAAAAGTTACAAAAGTGATAAAAATAAGTGATAAAAGGGGAGACACCCCCCCCCCCCCAGCATCAGCACAGCTCCATTGAAATCAATGGGCCAGATCTTCAGTTGGTTTACATTGACATAGCTTCATTAGAGTTCATTCTGGGGGCTGATTTGGACCTCACCTTCCCTGGGCCAGTTGCCATTGAATTCCTTGAAGTCACTCCTGATTTGGCTCTAGCATAAGTGAGAGGAGGATCTGACCTTGGTCTTCCAAGATTGGTTCAAGAAATTGAAGAGTTTGAGATGTTGAAAAGTTCAGCTAAAATGCAGCAGGATGGATTGGATGTCATATCAGATGAAAAGGTTTGTGGTTAAGTTACTGGACTGGGAGTCA
>NW_020715467.1:0-6743 GCF_002925995.2 Terrapene triunguis
TGGTATGTGTCTTTAGCTCCATTTCAATGGAGCTGCGCTGATTTACGCCAGCTCAGGATCTGGTCCAGGGTGTGTACATCACAAGAGCAGGAACTCCTGAAGTTTAAGCAAACTCATGAAGTATTATTAAGATTGGACAAGGTCTGATCAAACCTGCCGCCTTGGCTCAGCACTGATTTCAGTGGGATTTTTGCCCTGGGAAAGGCTCAGATGATTATAAATGAATTAATGAGTGGTGAATAGATTAGGTGGGGTTTCTACACAATTAATAATCTCTCACTCCCGAGAGGGAGGTGTCTGTGACAAATGATGACTTCAACCGGTACTAAGGAATTATCAGCAGTGGTTGTGAAACAATCTGATCCTCATGCAAATTCATTGTCTCCTTCCCAGGTCTCAGATGCCTTATAAAATAGCTCCCCTCAGTAGGTGCATCAATCCACTTGACTGCGTGTTTCCTTGTACCTACAGCTGAAACAGGTAAGTGTCTCTCGGCTTATTTAGCTCATGTTATTGCTGGTGTTGATTTGTAACTCTCTACCGCAGAGATAGAGCGATTTTTGTTGATAGATTCATAGGCCAGACGGGACCATCATGATCATCTAGTCTGACCTCCTGCAAATCGCTGGCCTCAGCACCTCACCCACCCACTCCCATGACCTCTGGCTTAGTTACTGAAGTCCTCAAATCCTGGTTTAAAGTTGTCAAGTTACAGAGAATCCACCATTTAGTGTAGTTCAGACCAGTCAGTGACCCATGCCCCATGCTGCAGAAGAAGGAAAACCCCCACTACGGGGTCTCTGCAAATCTGTCCTGGAGGAAAACACCATATTTGGGGTTAGGAAGGAAATCAGTTAAACCCTGAGCATGTGGGCAAGGCCCACCAGCCAGACAGCCAGGAAAGAATTCACTGTAGCCATTCAGAACCTTCCCAATCTAGTGTCCCACGACGCCCATTGCCAATGCAACTGGTGGGATTGCAGTCCGTTCTGCTCCAAGTAAGATGAGGGCACCACCATGTGAGGCATTGTCCATATGCACAGTACCAGGCAGTGCCTAATGCAAAGTGCTCTCAAACTAAAGAGGCAAATGGGGAAGGAAGGAAGGCAGGAAGGAAGGAAGAAATAATAGGCCTCTTTCAGCGATGGGGAACTGAGAGCGAGGGTGATTAGGTAGAGCTGATAGAAAAATGGAAAAACAATTTTGTGAAAAAATTCAAAATTGTTCCATCTTGCAGGTTTCAAATTGGAATAATTTTCCATTTTTGTGACTTTTTCCTCCCCCCAAAATGTTGACATTTTATTTGCTTTTATTTAAAAAAAAACCCTCTTTCTGTTGCAGGAGGCGGTAAAATGAATCATATTCAGGGTTGGGCTTTTTTGTTGGTTTTCTGTTTCTTGAAAGACAATTGCTTGCTCCACAGGTGATTTCAAAATTCTCTCTTGTCCTCATTGCTAATATCAACCTGCAGTTTAAACGCCTGTTCAGCTTGCAAAAACATATGACTGATTGAATGAATCTGTGAAAGCAGGCAAAGGCGCATCATGGTATGTTTTGTACCTGCTGAAAAGACACCTCATTTTTCTTTCAGGTTTACCTAGATCATTGAAAGATGTCTTCTGATCAGCAACAGTGTAAGCAGACCTGCCCACCTCCTCCAAAATGCCAGGAGAAATGCCCTCCACCATGCAAGGAGCCCTGCAAGACTCCGAAATGCCAGGAGAAATGCCCTCCGCCATGCAAGGAGCCCTGCCTTCCCAAATGCCCCCCTCCACAGCAGTCCCAAGACTGGAAGCAGTGCTAACATCCTCTGAGCTACCGCAATGAACCAAAAAGCAAGAGAGAAGCCCAGAGCGCAGATGAGTCTCCTCTCTCATGACTCGCTTAGCTCGTGTTCTCATCCGAAGAAGCATTTCTTTCAAAGCTCTGCCCTGTTCTGCTAAACCTTTCATTCGTATCCCGAGACTTGCAATGAGCTGATGAGGTAGCCCTGAGATACACCATACAGCCTGGAGAGATGTACTCCTCGCTTGTATTCAATGGGCATCCGGCATTGCAGACAAGTCATTATCCTCTTCTCCATCCGATTGTTAATAGCGGACGTGCAACAATAAAATTTCAATTAAGATCATTATCTGTCTCCTGCTCTTTCTTTTATTTTTTCTCTGTTCCCCATTCCCTCCACTTCTCTGAGATCCAGTTCCACATATGAGCGTAGTAATTGCCAGACTGGATGAGACCCCCAGGCCCTTAACCCAGTATCCTGCCTTCAACAGTGGCCAACACCAGCTGCTTCACAAGAAGGTGTATGAACCCCACAGTGGGCAGATGTGGGATAATTTGCCCCGGCCCCATCCCCATCCCCTGTGAATGGTCTCACCCTGATCTCTAACACCTTGAGACTGGCTTAAAGCCTGCCGCTTCTTTCTCTTGAAAATAACCTTCATTCTTAAGGCCAACGTAGGTCGAACAAACAAAGAAAGAGGAATATTGAGGTCTTGGCTCACTTACAATCAATGTTAACAAGAAAAAAAGTCATCCATTTTCTGATAAAGCAATGCAATGGTTTTGCTGTTTGTTTGTTTTTTAAATAATACAGAGGTTGTCTGTTTTCCAAATTCTCCATGGAATTTTTTAATCTATTTTTTTTTTCCATTTTTAAAATGAGTAGTTTTGGACAATGAATTTTTTTCAGTTTTGCAAGAAACCCCCCCTTAATGAAGATGACCAATCAAAATCTTCAATGCAAAAACCAATGTAGAACTCCAGAATAAACAAAGACTAAAAAAATGTTTTCACCAAAAGTCTCCACTGAGAATTAATTTTACAAACAACCCAATATTTGGGAAAAAATCAAAAACTTGCCATCCAACTTCTAAGGGCCCCTTTGGACTGTTAGGTTAGCCAGAGATTGCCGGAGCACAATGCACTCTACGCGTGGTCAAAGCAGCGCCCTCTGACATGCCTAGCTCTTTCATTAGGGAATGGGTCAATGGGAAGGGTTTGCATTAGAGGTCCAGCATTGCTTCACCTTCTAAAACAGGGATGGGCAAACTACAGCCCGCGGGCCGAATCTGGCCCACCAGCCATTTTTATCTGGCTCTCGAGCTTCCTCTGGGAAGTGGGGTCTGGGGCTTGCCCTGCTCCGGCACTCCAGCCAGGGAGCAGCGTCTCGGGGACCGCTCCATGCGGCTCCTGGAAGCAGCGGCATGGCCCTCTCCGGCTCCTATGCGTAGGGACAGCCAGTGGGCTCTGCTCTGCACACTGCCTCCATCCCAAGCACCGCCCCCATTGGCTGGGAACTGTGGCCAATAGGAGCTGCAGGGGCGGTGCCTGCGGATGGGGCAGCATTCAGAGCTGCCTGGCTGCACCTCTGCATAGGAGCCGGAGCAGGGACATGCCGCTTCTTCCGGGAGCTGCTTGAGGTAAGCACCACCTGGAGCCTGCACCATTGAGCCTCACCCTGTGCCCCAACCTGATCCCCCTCCCTCCCTCCAAACCCCTCGGTCCCAGCCTGGAGCACCCTCCTACACACCAAGCCGCTCATCCCCAGCCCACCCCAGAGTCCATATCCCCAGCCGGAGACTGCACCCCTTTGTGCACCCCAGCCCTGATCCCCCTCCCACCCTCCAAACCCCTCGGTCCCAGCCCGGAGCAACCCCCTACACCCCAAACCCCTTATCCCCAGCCCCACCCTAGAGCCCGCACCCCCAGCTGAAGCCTGCACCCCTTTGTGCACCCCAACCCCCTGCCCCAGCCCTGATCCCCCTCCTGCCCTCCAAACCCCTCGGTCCCAGCCCAGAGCATCCTCCTACACCCCAAACCCCTTATCCCCAGCCCCACCCCAGAGCCCGCACCCCCAGCTAGAGCCTTCATTCCCCCCCCCGCACCCTGAACTCCTCATTTCTGGCCCCACCAAGGAGCCCGCACCCCAAACCAGAGCCCTCACCCCCTCCTGCACCCCGACCCCAATGTTGTGAGCACTCATGGCGAGCCATACAATTTCTATTCCCAGATGTGGCCCTCTGGCCAAAGAAGTTTGCTCACCCCTGTTCTAAAAGAAGCTTTGGTTGGTTTTACTACAACGATGCAAGGGGACCTTCAAAAGTGACTGAATGCTTTACATTTGTCCACTTAATTTAGGAATGGATTTTCCAAAGTCCTGAATAATCAGGTAGGAATTATTGCTGCAGGATAATACTTGCAGGAGTGTCAACAATTTGGGTGGAAAGAATTGTGTTTCTGGGAGATTGTGGGCTTTGCTGGTTCACTTTTTATTTTTAGTGGGTAGATGCCTAATGATTGTCTTTATTAGTAGTATGCCAGGTATACAAAAGTGAAGGAATAAAGGGAACAGTGCAGGGCATGGAGACATTCAGAATATAGATGAGCTACTTACTTTGAGTACTTTCTTTAAGCTCAATCCAGAATATATATACAACGGAAATGAGAAGGAAGATGTGGTGGGGTTATTTTAGTGACTAGAAATCTGGATTATTTTTGTTATTCATTAATAGATGGGATTTGGGATGATTGGTTTTCACATAGAGGTGAATCTTCTATTAATAATATTTTGTCCTTACACTGTCTCCCATTATACGTGTTATCAACTAAAAGGGGTAGCCAGTTGTTTGACTATCCTTGCGGTTCGTTCTCAAAAATGTTCACAAGACCAAATAACCAAACTTGGCCAACAGGATTGTCTAAAGACAAAGCAGAAGAATACAAATAGGAGACAGACAGACCCGCCTTGTGGGAAGCAAATTCTCACAGCGTGTTTTTATCTTACTCAGACGGCGCAATTCAAAGATCTGCATTTCAGCCAGGAGAAGTTATAGGATGTTTTTACAAACCACAGAACTCTTCACCTGTCACTAAAATCCAACCCACTGGTTCGTCCCAGTTCCTTAACTTGTTCCAGACCTTCCCTATCTTTGTTTTGGATCCCAGCATTGCAGAGACTGGTGCGTGATGGTGCCTCCCTCTGCTTTCCCATATCTCATTTTGAACACTCCATTCCATTGCAGATGAGCCATGACACGACTCCCTAAGTGTACTTGGTGCAAACTACTCATGCACTTTTGCTTTTTTCCTCTTTTCTCATGCCAAAGCTGACTCCAGCTTTGCAAAGTGTTGTGGGATGTTTGACACGGGGGAACAGAATTGTGGGAAGAGCATAATACATGCACTTAACGTAACTTCCCAACACTATGTGTACTAAGCACCTGAGAGCTACTAATGTGCTGTGTACCACATCTAACGTCTATGGATTGACAGACAGTATGTACAGCCCCAAGCACAGCAGGGCGCAGATCTCAGGGAGGCTCACTAGGTGCGGTCACTGCAATACAAATAGAAATATATGGCAGTTTTCATCTGCAGATCTCAAAGCACAAAGGAAAGTAAGAATCATTAATCTTTTTTTTTTTTTGCAGACAGGGAAACTGAGGCAAAGAGACAGGAGGTGACTTGCCCAAGGCCACCCAGTAGAGTCAGGAACAGATCCCAGGTCGCCTGACTCCCCGTCCTGTGCCCAAGTTACTAGACCAGGCTGTGCAGGTCTTTTGTAATCACACCTACACATAAAGAAAGTTGCTAAACACAGGGCTAACTAATATCGATGGGTGTTTAACTACAAAAGAGAGCCTGGCCATAAACGATTATGTTTTTTTTGTTTTTGTTTTATTGTTGAAATTCACAGTGAAAGCAATTATGGCTACAACACCAGTAACATACACAGGATGATTACAGATAAGTACAGAGTACATCAACAGTATCATTGTTACAGTGTCTGGTAGCATACCGCCAAGGTTTTAACTCATACAGTAGAGTGTAGACATGTCATGCATCATTCTGCACAAATAATCAATGGAAGCCATGCACTAAGGTTTGGTTCTTCTGGAATGAGCATGGGTTAGACAAAGTCTTTCCCCTAACTGCTTCCAGGTTGAGTTGTTGTTCTGGTGTCTTGGAACAGCTGATATAACCTATTGGTGGACAAATGGCTCACTAAAGTTGTGGGACATGGTTTTAATGGAGAGGACTTGCAATTCAGTAAAGTAGCTATCAAATGGGACTAGAGATCATGAAAGGAATCTTTATTCTGGTGTCATTTCCAATAGATGAGAAATTTAGGACCGTGAATTTGTAATGATTGGAAAATCCTCTGTTCTAGTCCACAGCATTATTATTATTATTTATTATTTCTATTGTGGTACTGCCTGGGAGCCTCAGCCATGGATCAGGACCCCCTGGCGCTAGGCACTGTACAAACACAGAACTAAAAGCCTGTCTCTGCCCCAAGGAGCTTACAGTCTAAGTATATGACAAAGGACAGCACATGGATACAGACAGACTGATGGGGGAGCAAAAGAAAACAATGAGACAGTACCAGACATCATGATGGACAGTGGTCCTGGCTCCCCGGCTGCCTAACTGTTGTCAAGTTAAGTTTGAACATCAGCTGAGGCAGTCCTGGTTCCAACCTCCCTCAGCATCACCTACTTTAGCTCTGTGAGGATCAATAGAACTAGGAGAGAAGAATGATATTAGATCTTCAAAGCATGTTTTATACAATTTTGATCGGAAGTACCTTTTTCTAGCAGTGCATAAAAAAAAAAGTCAGAAACACCATGTCACTTATTAGCAGAACTATCGTATCGAGCCATAGAATTAACACATGGGTGGGAAGCTGTGCATCTGAACAGAATACCCTTAAAGAAATGAGGGGATGAGGCAAAATG
>NW_020715468.1:0-2152 GCF_002925995.2 Terrapene triunguis
CATATCAGATGAAAAGGTTTGTGGTTAAGTTACTGGACTGGGAGTCAGGACTCCTGGGTTCATTCCTGCCAAAGGAACTCCTGGGTTCTGCCAAAGATGTGCTGTATGACCTTGGGCATGTCACTTCATCTTTCTATTCCTCAGTTTCCCCATTGTAAAATGTGGGCAGGAGTACTTCTCTGTTTCACAACAGTGGTGCAAGGCTAAGGTCAGTCATATCCATGAATTGGTCAGATGCTAGTGGAGCATATAAATACCTAGATAAAATGGAAATTCCTAAAAGCACGTGGGCTTCCAGCACCTTTCAGCTTAGAAAAGAGATGAGAATTCTACTTGTTGGGATGAGAAATTGATGTTCAGAACCTAAAATATAATTTTCTATTTTTATAAAAAGGAAGACTAAACGTCTTTTCTTAGGATGTCAGATGATCTTGTGTCCCAATGATGGACTTTCCCATGTTGTCTCCCATTACCTAAGAAAATCTGTCTCTCTATGCAGTCCACTTCTCTTTCTATCCAGTTAGCATTTTAAAAAATCTAATCTAATCTAATCTATCTATCTATCTATCTATCTTCAAGTCTATTACAGAGAAGTCAAAGGATATTTGATTATTATTTTGATTACTTCTTCCATAAAGATAGGTCCATTTCCTATCAGTGAACTTCTATTGTCCCAATTCGAAGATTAATAGGACTGGTTAAAAATTAGTAGCCTGATTTTCAGAGGTGTGGCACTCTCACTGATTCCCATGGGAGTTATGGGTGCTCTCTGCTCCTTTGATAAGTTAGGATGTGACTGATACTGTTTGAGCAGAGGAGAGCTTTATTTAGTGGATATGGATTGGGTCTGGCCGACGGGGCAATGCTGGTTTGCCATTATCATCTGCCCTTCCCCAACCCTATGGAAACCATGTCCAATGGTGCCCCATGGGGTTGCACAGGTGTAACGGAGGGCAGCATTTGTTTCATAGGGTTGCACTCACAGGGTGTGGGTTGGAGGAAGGCACACGTGGCTTCCTCTTCTCTTTTCCCTATAGCTGCTCATAACTCTTCAATAGAATTTTTTTTACCAAAAAATGCTTTTTTGATAGGGGAGGCAGAAATTGTCCCCAAAATCCTGTGTTTTCATCAATAAAGCAAAAACCTTGACAACTACAAAAATTTCAACAACCCAAAGCACATTTTAAACAGTATTTTTTTGTTTTATTCAGTTAAGACCCTAAATGATTTACAGAAAATGTTTGATGACAAGGGAGAAAAAAAGGCGTATGGAACAGCTGCCATATGAGGAGAAATTAATACGTCTGGGACTTTTCAGCTTGAAAAAGAGATGACTAAGGGGGGAGATATGATAGAGGTCTATAAAATTATGACTGGTGAAGAGAAAGTAGATAAGGAAGTGTTGTTTACTCCTTCTCATAAGACAAGAACTAGCGGGTACCAAATGAAATTAATAGGCAGCAGATTTAAAACAAACAAAAGGAAGTATTTTTTCACACAATACACAGTCAACCTGTGGAACTCCTTGCCAAAGAATGTTGTGAAGGCCAAGACTCTAACAGGGTTCAAAAAAGAACTAGATAAATTCATGAAGCATAGGTCCTTCAATGGCTATTAGCCAGGATGGACAGGGATGGTGTCCCGCGCCTCTGTTTGCCAGAAGCTGGGAATGGGCGACAGGGCATGGATCACTTGATGATTCCCTGTTCTGTTCATTCCCTCAGGGCACCTGGCATTGGCCACTGTCGGAAGACAGGATAGTGGGCCAGATGGACCTTTGGTCTGACCCAATATGCCCAGTCTTATGTTTTATGTTCTAAGTTTTGATAGAATTGTTTAGGGGGAAGAATTCTTTTCACCTTTCCTGTGGGGAAGGGGGACTTGTTAGCCCCTGGAGCTGTTTAGAACAGCATAAGGGACTGTCCTATCTTGAATTGGCTGCTCACAGCCCTTATGGATTACCCTGGTTACAACCCATTCTCCCTTCCCCTCTCTTACACCCTGTTTTCAAGGAAGAAGTGGCAGAGAGTAGAGGATGTTGGGGGAATTCACCGGGGGACACTTACAGGCATAAGGGAGTCTGAGGCAATGAGGAATCCTGCCCGTGGTATGTGTCTTTAGCTCCATTTCAATGGAGCTGCGCTGATTTACG
>NW_020715469.1:0-3285 GCF_002925995.2 Terrapene triunguis
CTGTGCCCAGTGTGGGAGGGGATTCACCCGCAACGGCAACCTCCTGGCACATCAGCGGCGGCAGCACACAGTGGGAGAGACCACCTGATGGCACAGAACATGTGCAGGGAGAGGGGGCCCACCTGAAGGCACAGTCCATACGTGGGAGAGAGCGTCCGCCTGCCAGCACAGAACATGCATGCGGGAGAGAAAGAGAGAGTGACCGCCTGATGGCACAGAACATGGCATGGAAGAAAATTATCTCGAATGCTTATGACTCAATGTCCTAAGAGATAAAGAACAAGACGGGATATTAGTTGGTGTCTGCTACAGACCACCAAATCACACTAGGGAACAGGGAAACCAGCTCCTTATACGCGTAGATAAAAAAGCTGCGTGATCCTGGGGGATTTCAATTTGAGTGACGTATGCTGAAGGTCTCATGCTGCCAGTATTAAAATATCCTTGGAATTTCTAAACGTTATAGATAATGTCCTAATTCAAAAAGTGTTGCATCCAACATGGGGGAATGTATATTAGACCTCATCTTGATTGATAAAGAGGAAATAATCACAGAACTAAAAATTAATAGTAAGTTAGGTACAAGTGATCATTGCTTGATCAGATTTATACTGTGCAAACAGAATAAAGCCAGACCAGTGATATATATACTTGGTTCTTTAAAAGAGCCAATTTCATAAAGCTGAGAACAATTATGAACCAAATCAATTGGGAGGAAGAATTGAATCAGAAAAATATGATTGATAATTGGAAATTGTTTAAGAACACTTTATTAGATGCCTAAAAAGCCAAAGTCCCACAATTGAGGAAGAAGGCCACTGATCTGGTTCAGAGGGGAAGTGAAGGCAACTGTAGAAAATAGGGAAAAAAAAGTACAGTGGAGTCGCCTCATAGGTGCATTTAACTTACGCGATTTTAACTATACGCGCTCTGCAAAACAAAAAAAGAGAAAAATAACAATTGAAATATTGTGCCTGTAGTGCGGGCGATTCCGCCCGCCATTCCACTCAATGAGCGTTTGACTATACGCGATTTTCGCTTTACGTGCTGACTTCAGAACCTAACCCCCACGTAAGATGCGACTCCCCTGTATATAACAAATGGAAGAAAGGGGAAGTTGGTGAATATAAATCAGAAGCTACCGGTAGGAATTGTAGAAAATTGATTAGAGAAGCAAAAGGATGCAAGGAAAAACCTATGGCCAGCAGAGTTAAGGACTATAAGAAGGAGTTTTTAAAGTATATTAGGAACGAAAAGCATCCTGACAATGGTCTTGGTCCATAACTAGATGGAAATGGTAGAATTGTCAATAATAATGCAGAAATGTTCAACAAATATTTCTGTTCTGTATTTGGGAAAAAAAGAAATGATGTTGTCATATCACATGATAACATTCCATTCCACTAGTATCTCAGAAAGATGTTAAACTGTAACTACCAAGGTCAGACATTTTAAAATATATAACTTGCATCCAGAAGTTTTTAAAGAGCTGGCTGAGGAGCTCGCTGGACCATTAATGGTGATTTTCAGTAGGTCTTGGAACACTGGGAAAGTTCCAGAAGACTGGAACAAAGCTAATGTTGTGCCAATATTTAAAAAGGATAAATGAGATGACTGGATAATACATATGGGACTGTCAGTCTGACACTGATCCTAGGCAAGATAATAGAGCACCTGATACAGGACTCAATTAATAAAGAATTAAAAGAGTGTAATATAATTAGTGCCAATCAACATGGGTTTATGGAAAATAAGTCCTGTCAAACTAACTTGATATCATTTTTTTGATGAGATTACAAGTTTGATTGACAAAGGTAGTAGTGTTGACGTAATATACTTGGACATCTGTAAGGCATTTGACTTGGTACCACATGACAGTTTGATTAAAAAACTAGAAAGATATAAAACTAACATGGCACATATTAAATGAATTAAAAGCTGACTCACTGATAGGTGTTAAAAGGTAATAGTAAGTGAAGAAAAGACAAAGCCCTGGCTGGGATGATTTAGTTGGGAATTGGTCCTGCTTTGAGCAGGGGGTTGGACTAGATGACCTCTTGAGGTCCCTTCCAACCCTGATATTCTATGATTCTATGATTCTAAGAATCATCACTGAATGGGTGTATTATTAGGGGGGGTCTTGCAGGGATCAGTTTTTGGCCCTACCCTATTGAACATTTTTAGTAATGACCTGAAAGAAAACATAAAATCCTATGCTTCGGCAGTTCGGGCGGGAGTCCGAGTGGCTTTTTTGTTGTTGTTTTTGCTTTGGCAAAAATGGTAGAGCTGGTGCGACAGGGGGTGCGTGCTCAACATTTTTTTACTGATAGGGCTGCGCGATCAAAAAAGTTCGGAGACCACTGCTCTACAACATGGCATCCTCCAGAAGAATGAGGTTTTTTGAATGACAGTTGACTAGGGTCAAAATTTTTCACAGAAAATGTTGCTGGAAAATGGCCTTTTTTCCGAAAACAAAATCTTTCGCACAGTAAAAATTTGATATTTTGCATGTCATTTTTTTTACCAAACATTGTGACATTTCTTAATTGAATGTTTTATCAAAAATATAATGCTATAGATGACATATTGAAATATTAGAAACTTGTTTACTGTAAATGAAAAATGTCTATAACTATGTTTACAATGTTTTGATTAATTTTATGAAAAACATCTCTTGAAACTTTGGAATGAAAACAACTTCAAAATTTCTTCTGAACGGAACTATATATTTTTTTAATTTATATTTTGACCATCTCCACAAACTTGCTATAATTTTAAAACAAGCTGGCAGTTTTAGCTGATTGTGTGGATATAAGAGACTTGACTTCTACAGGGTCTTTGACTTGGTGCAGCACCGTGTTCTGATTAAAAACCGAGCTCAATGCAAAATCAACGTAGAAGGAGGGCGTTAAATGGAATAAAAACTGGGTCACTAGGCTAACATGCAGAACCCAAACCCTAATGTGCACAACGCCACCCATAATCTATATAGCCCTAACCACAAACCTAACCTGCAGAACCTGAACCCATCCGTTATCTGCTCAGATCCAACTCCAAACCTATTCTGCACAATGCTAAACCCAGCTCCCTCATCTGCATCACCCAACCCCAAACCTAACCCGCCTGTCCCCAACTCCACCTCTAATCCGCACGACCCTAACCCTGACCTGCACCATCCTGACCCTCTCGAGTCCGGGAGAAAGGGGTTAAAAACCGAGGAGCCAAATCCTCCACTTCCCAGCGCAGGCAGGGCGGGGAGGGACCGGAATAACAGAGGGACCTTCC
>NW_020715470.1:0-3485 GCF_002925995.2 Terrapene triunguis
TCTTCCTGTATTGGACTGGACTTGATGAACTCTCAAGGTCCCTTCCAGTTCTATGATTGGAACAGCTATACAGCTATTAGCATCTTTATACTGATATCACTGCATCCACACTCGGGGGGAGGAAGTGGTACCACGTTAGCTATACCAGCGGTGTTAAAGCCGGACAACTTTCTAATGTAGACGAGGTCTTCAATTCATAGATTCCAAGGCCAGACGGGACCATTGTGGTCATCTCGTCAGACCTCCTGTATAGCACAGGCCAGAGACCTGCCCCAAATCATTCCTAGAGCAGAGCTTGTAGAACAAACATCCCGTCTTGATTTAAAACTGGTCAGTGATAGAGAATCTACCGCAACCCTGGGTGAGTTGTTCCAGTGGTTAATTATTCTCCCTGTTAAAAACGTTCACTTTATCTCCAGTCTGAATTTGTCCCGTTGGATCATGTTATACCTTCCTCTGCTAAATTGAAGAGCCCTTTGTTTGTTCCCCTGTAGGTACAAATCTAGATTGGGATCAAGTAGGGTGACCAGATGTCCTGATTTTTTAGGGACAGTCCCAATATTTGGGGCTTTTTCTTATATAGGCTCCTATTACCCCCCCACCCCCGTCCCTAGGGTGACCAGACATCCTGATATTTCGGGGTTTGTCAATTTGTCCCGATATCTGCCGGCAGTGCCGGGTTTTTTTGTTGTTGTTGTTCCGCCGGTGGGCACCCCCCCCCCCCTCTGCCCCCATGTGTCCCGATATTTTCTTTATCTCATCTGGTCACCCTACCCATCCTGATTTTCCACACTTGCTATCTGGTCACCCTAGGATCAAGTCACCCCTCCATTTTCTCTTTGTTAAATGAAATAGATCAAGCTCCTTGAGTCTATCACTGTAACGCCTGTTTTCTAAGACTTTGCTCCCTGGGGCTCTGTCTCTGGTGTCACGAAGAAGGGAAGGGGTCTGGCTAGATCTGACTGTGCCCTGTGTCTGGAAAGGATCCAGTGGCTGCAGCCACTGGAGGGCCCTGGTTATGGCCAAGGGACAGAAGTCTGCTCTCTCTGCTCAGCTTACCAGGGCTGACTGAGCTTCCGGAACAGAGGCTGCTGCTGCTGCATCCGGACTGGAGCTGGGCTGATGATTGGCTGCTGTTCCCTAGTGGGATCTGATGCCCAGCTTCCCAGCTGCGGTAGGGACCGTCTCTGGCTGGACCCTGCCCCCAGGGCTCTGCCAACATTAGCTCCTGAGACCGGGTGATAGAGAGAGCAGGGGATGGGGCTCTGTGCAGAGTGCCTGACTCTGTGAGACCCCAGAGCGGCTGCCCGAGGGAGGCAGAGCTCATGGCCCTGGGGAGGGGCAGGGAGAGAGAGACTGAAAGGGGTGAAACAAGTAGAGAGAGGGAATCTGCTACCACCATCTCCCCTGGCATTTCACCACCCCTGACACACATGCACACACTGACACTCCGCACAGACACGCTCACACAATGACACATACACACACTCGCGCTGACATGCAGACACGTTCTGACCCACTCACTGCTGTAACATCGACACGGGCCAAAACGCTGATGGACCTTAGCACACTCACATGCACTGTGACACACACATGCTCATGCACACATACGTACGCTCACACATTCATGCAGACGCACGAGTCATACACGTGCACTGTCTGACATACAAACTTATACAGACACCCTCAGGCACTCCCCCACCCACACTCAGACAGGCAGAGATGATAGTTTCCCGCCATTCCCAGGGCTCCCTCCATTAGCTCCGTCCGTTGGACAGACTGTTGGGGTCTGCAGAACAGCACATATTTCATAGATTTCAAGGCCAACAGGACCCATTGTGCCCATGCTGTCAGGCCTCCTGCCTAACTCAAGCCAGAGAATCTCGCCCAGTAACTCCTGGCTGAGCTGTACCTCCCACAGGGCGCGTACCCAACCCCAGCCTGCCTCTAGCTCCCCATGTTTGATTCCATGTCCCTGGCACATTCCCTGAAACACCTAACAAGCCCTGAACTCACCTTGATTCTTTCCCTCACGCTGAGCAGGATTCCCAACAGCAAATCTGACGTGGTTCCCCAGACAGAGGGAAGGGAAGAGCTACGTGTCCTGGATTTCTAGGGTCTGGGCACGGGGTGGATTCTCCATCACTGGAAGTTTGTTAATACGGAGATGCGGCATCTCTTTCTCAAAGTCAGGAGTCACTGGGCCAGAGGCAGGAATGGCTGGGGGAGATAGGAGGCCAGGCTGGAAGGGTACAATGAGCTTTCAGGCCTAGATATCTATTTCCCTAGAGACAGCAGCACAGAGCAGAGGTACAAAAAATGAAACCAGCTCAAAGTATTTGTGAGTGCCGTGAAACAGCTGGGATCCCACAGAGCTGCCGTGAACTTCCCCAGCTCTGCCCCCCTTTCAGCCAGGCTGGGACTGTACCCAGCAACTGTGGCAGGCATCAGTGGAAGTCTGGGAGCTGCTCCCCCGCTCAGCTGCCTTTCCCCTGGGTGTTTGGAGGGGGCGTGGTCGTCCTCTCTCCCCCGCCCCTGGCCACTTGAGGGGTTTCCAGCAGGAGATTATTTGATCGATCCAACAATGATTCATTTCACCGCCTTGGCCATTCCCCATTCCGAGGATCTCCTTTGTGTCCCCCACCATTGCCCAGCGGAGGGACTGACTCACATCCAGATTCTTTCTCGTCACAGCAGGAGCTGAGATTTAAGAGCGAGGACGAGGAGGAATCGGCAGCAGGTAGGTGATGAGACAATGGATCCGGATGGGACCGCCTCAGGAATCTCTGAAGCTGATGAACACCAGAGTCCTGGGCAGGGAGAAGCTCGCGAGGATCGCAGTGGGTTGGAAGAGCAGGCAGATGGCGATCCTGATGCTGTCAGGGGAAGTTTAAATGTCCAGGATGGCACCCAGCAAGGGGAGGATCCAGCCACATGGGCTGAGCCAGGGAGAGGCCCCAGTGGGAGCTCAGAACATAGGGCCCAGGAAAGAACCCAGCTGCGGCAGAAACCCCATTGCTGCCCTGACTGCGGGAAGGCGTTCAGCTGGAGCTCCCACCTCCTTCAGCACCAGCGGGTCCACACAGGGCAGAGGCCCTACAAATGTTCTGACTGCGGGAAGGGCTTCACCCAGAGTTCAGACCTCATTACCCACCAGAGAATTCACACAGGCGAAAAACCCCACCGCTGCCACCAGTGTGGAAAGGGCTTCAGTGTCAGCTCAGGGCTGGCCCGGCACAGGCGAGTCCACACTGGGGAGCGCCCCTACAAGTGCCCTGAGTGTGGGAAGCGCTTTGGTCGCAATTCCAACCTGCTGACCCACCAGCGCACGCACACAGGGGAGCGCCCCTACCAGTGTGGGGAATGCGGGCAGTGCTTCAGCCACAGCTCCACCCTTGCCAAGCACCGGCGGCTGCACACAGGGGAACGCCCCTACACCTGTGCCGACTGCGGGCAGTGCTTCAGCCTGGGCTCCACCCTGGCCA
>NW_020715471.1:0-2569 GCF_002925995.2 Terrapene triunguis
ATATGTAGCTCTTGTAGAGCACATTTCATCAGTAGATCTCAAAGCACGTTACAACGGAAGGAAGTATAATTATCCCCATTTTACAGATAGGGAAACTGAGGCACAGGGCAGGGAAGTGACTTGCCCAAGGCCACCCAGCAGGCCAATGGCAGAGTTTGGGATAGAACCCAGTCCAGTGATTTACCTCCATGACTCCAACACCTGGGGCTTTAATAAAAACACCAGCTATCGTGAGACTTAAGATCAAATTGCGATAGCTGGCAACTTCTCCAAAGTGAAAGATGAATGAAGCAAGTTTCATCCATTTGAAGAGTGGATACATTTTAACACCTTATCTGTTCCTCTGATATGGATGAGCGACTAAGAAAGAGCCCTGAATAAACCAACCAATTAGCAATTCTCCTTCCGAAGTATAACATACAAAACAGATCCAAATCCAGTCTGCAGGCGTCACTTAGTTCTGATGCCTCTTTTCTGGCATTGTGGCCATCCAACACAGCTTCCTGCGTAACCCAGGCCAGAGATTCTCATCCACTAATTTCTGCATCAGTCCAATAGTTTCTATTTGACCTATAGCATGTTTTAAAAAGACATTCAGTCTTGCTGACAGACTCCATGTTTATTCAGAGAATCACCCTGTTCACAGCAGATGTTTGAATGGTTCCTTCCCCTCCTATTAACATCTTGAACCTTACTAGTCTGAATTTGTCTCGCATCTGCTCCCAGCCATTGGCTCGCTTTCTGCTTTTGTCTGCTGGATCTTAACAGAGCGGTCTATGTTGACTATGATCAAATGAGCTCTTAGTCTTCTCTTGGATAAACTAAATTGTGACTCTTGCAATATTTGGCATTTTTCTTAAAGCTCCCAGAGTTCTGTGATTCTGCTGGACAAATTTCTCAGCTTTCATTAAAGAAGAAAGCAAGTTGTTACCCTTCAGGGTTGCAAAGAAAAGCTTGAAAACCTGCACCCTAAAGACGCCATCACAGAAGGCAAATAAACACAATCCCACAGTTATTTTTTTTAAAGTCTCATGATTGTAAGTCAATCTCGTGATTTTCTGCTGGCATGATTTGTTCAGCAAAACAGTCTGAACTTCCTGGAGAGCTGGACAAATGACAATGTTAGATAGACCGGGGTCCTGGGCTCCCAAACTTTCTGATTCATTTCCTGGTTTAACAAATACAAAGGAAGTTCTTTGGCATAAGAAAACGAATTAAAAAAAAGGCACAGTAGTGTCCAAGTCCGTTTTATAAGCAGAAGGGGGCTTATTTCCCCCTTTAATTTTTGGAAAGTTGTGGGTTGTGGTTTTCTGGCCTTGTTTTATCTGAAGATCGCTTATTTGGGCTTTTTTATTCCATTCTTGCTTCTGCCTTCAGAACTGAGTGCCTGGCCAGCCGCTGACGCTCTCTGGCCACCCAGCGAAGGCAGCGCTGTCACCAGCAGCAGCGCAAAAGTAAGGTTGGCAACAATCCACCATGCCATGCCACCCTGACTTCCACATTGCTGCTGAAGGCAGCATGCCCGGCCAGTAGCCGGCGCTCTCCTGCCACCCACCCAGAGCTAAATTTGTGCCGGGGCTGTGCCCAAGCACCTGTTTCATTACACATTAAACATATGAAATCAATGAGTTGTAGGCACCCAGATGATTTAGAAAATAGATGCCTAAATACCTTTAAAAATCTGGCCTTCTGTGTCTCAGTTCCCCATCTGAGCAATGGGTTAATGGCCCTGCTCTGCCTCACAAGGGTGTTGTGAGGATAAAGACTTTAAAGATTAGTAGGATATGATGATGATGGGCAGTGGCGGACTCTGGCCTCGCCCCCTACTGCTCCTTTCTCTCTCCCCCAGCCCTGCTCCTCTGCTCTGCACCTCCTCTTCCCCCTGAGGCCCCGGCCCCAGCCAGGCTGGAAGATGGCGGGAACCTGTGTAGAGAGTGAATGAGTGTATTTCCCCTCCCTCGCCCCCTGCATGGAGCCAGCCTGAGCCCCCTCTCTCTTCCCATGTGTAGCCAGCCAGAGGCACTTGCCCAAACCCCCTCCTGCCCTATGCAGGGCTGGCCTGAGCCCTGCCTCTTGCCACCCTTGAGCCCCACTGCTCCCCCGCACCCCCACCCCAAGCCCCATTTTGGCAAAAGTGCATCATTTGTGCTGTATGGCTCTTGCCACCTGGTGATCAGTTGACAAGAGCAAATGGGACAAATCCAGTTGTGCCAAAAAAGTTGGGACATCCAGGGCCAAAACGGTAGGTATGGTTACTCGAGCAGGGGTCCCCAAACGTTTTCGGTTGTGCCCCCCTTTACCTGGCCCCCGCCCCCCGGGAGCTGGGGGTTGCAGGGGCCAGGGGCTGGGGTCAGGGGCCAGGAGTGGGGCCGTGGCTGGGAGTGAGGCTGGAGGTGAGGCTGGGGCTGGGGGCACGGCTGGAGTGGGGCCAGAGAAGACCTGGGGGCAGAGCAAGGATGAGTGGAATTCCTTCCTTCCTCCCTCCACAGCGCAGGCAGGGCGGGGCGGGACCGGAATAACACAGGGACCTTCCTGTGCCAGCCCCCAGGCACCTGGGGCCCCGCTCCTG
>NW_020715472.1:0-3097 GCF_002925995.2 Terrapene triunguis
ATATGTAGCTCTTGTAGAGCACATTTCATCAGTAGATCTCAAAGCACTTTACAACGGAAGGAAGTATAATTATCCCCATTTTACAGATAGGGAAACTGAGGCACGGGGCAGGGAAGTGACTTGCCCAAGGTCACCCAGCAGGCCAATGGCAGAGTTTGGGATAGAACCCAGTCCAGTGATTTACCTCCATGACTCCAACACCTGGGGCTTTAATAAAAACACCAGCTATTGTGAGACTTAAGATCAAATTGCAATAGCTGGCAACTTCTCCAAAGTGAAAGATGAATGAAGCAAGTTTCATCCATTTGAAGAGTGGATAAATTTTAACACCTTATCTGTTCCTCTGATATGGATGAGTGACTAAGAAAGAGCCCTGAATAAACCAACCAATTAGCAATTCTCCTTCCGAAGTATAACATACAAAACAGATCCAAATCCAGTCTGCAGGCGTCACTTAGTTCTGATGCCTCTTTTCTGGCATTGTGGCCATCCAACACAGCTTCCTGCGTAACCCAGGCCAGAGATTCTCATCCACTAATTTCTGCATCCAGTCCAATAGTTTCTATTTGACCTATAGCATGTTTTAAAAAGACATTGTCTTGCTGACAGACTCCATGTTTATTCAGAGAATCACCCTGTTCACAGCAAATGTTTCAATGGTTCCTTCCCCTCCTATTAACATCTTGAACCTTACTAGTCTGAATTTGTCTCGCATCCGCTCCCAGCCATTGGCTCGCTTTCTGCTTTTGTCTGCTGGATCTTAACAGAGCGGTCTATGTCGACTATGATCAAATGAGCTCTTAGTCTTCTCTTGGATAAACTAAATTGTGACTCTTGCAATATTTGGCATTTTTCTTAAAGCTCCCAGAGTTCTGTGATTCTGCTGGACAAATTTCTCAGCTTTCATTAAAGAAGAAAGCAAGTTTTTACCCTTCAGGGTTGCAAAGAAAAGCTTGAAAACCTGCACCCTAAAGACGCCATCACAGAAGGCAAATAAACACAATCCCAGAGTTATTTTTTTTTTAAGTCTCATGATTGTAAGTCAATCTCGTGATTTTCTGCTGGCATGATTTGTTCAGCAAAACAGTCTGAACTTCCTGGAGAGCTGGACAAATGACAATGTTAGATAGACCGGGGTCCTGGGCTCCCAAACTTTCTGATTCATTTCCTGGTTTAACAAATACAAAGGAAGTTCTTTGGCATAAGAAAACGAATTAAAAAAAAGGCACAGTAGTGTCCAAGTCCGTTTTATAAGCAGAAGGGGGCTTATTTCCCCCTTTAATTTTTGGAAAGTTGTGGGTTGTGGTTTTCTGGTCTTGTTTTATCTGAAGATCGCTTATTTGGGCTTTTTTATTCCATTCTTGCTTCTGCCTTCAGAACTGAGTGCCTGGCCAGCTGCTGACGCTCTCTGGCCGCCCAGCGAAGGCAGCGCTGTCACCAGCAGCAGCGCAAAAGTAAGGTTGGCAACAATCCACCATGCCATGCCACCCTGACTTCCACATTGCTGCTGACGGCAGCATGCCCGGCCAGTAGCCGGCGCTCTCCTGCCACCCACCCAGAGCTAAATTTGTGCCGGGGCTGTGTCCAAGCACCTGTTTCATTACACATTAAACATATGAAATCAATGAGTTGTAGGCACCCAGATGATTTAGAAAATAGATGCCTAAATACCTTTAAAAATCTGGCCTTCTGTGTCTCAGTTCCCCATCTGAGCAATGGGTTAATGGCCCTGCTCTGCCTCACAAGGGTGTTGTGAAGATAAAGACTTTAAAGATTAGTAGGATATGATGATGATGGGCAGTGGCGGACTCTGGCCCCGCCCCCTGCTGCTCCTTTCTCTCTCCCCCAGCCAGGGCCGGCTCTGGCTTTTTTGCCGCCCCAGGCAAAAAAGCCTCCCGCCGCCCGCCCCCCTCTGCCCCCCGGCGGGGAGCGCAGCAGGGGAGGGCACCGAGCCCGGCTGCGGCCCCACTCTCCCCGACCGGCCGGAGCGCCGGGAGGAGGGTGGCGAGCCCAGCCGGGGCCCCGCTCTCCCCGACCGGCCGGAGCGCCGGGAGAAGGGCGGAGAGCCCGGCCCGGGCCCCGCTCTCCCCGACCGGCTGGAGCGGCGGGGGAGGGCGGCGAGCCCAGCTGGGGCCCCGCTCTCCCCGACCGGCCGGAGTGCCAGGGGAGGGCAGCCCCGCTCTTCCCTGCCGGCCGGAGCGCCGGGGGGAGGGCAGCGAACCCGGCCGCGGCCCCGCTCTCCCCAGCCAGCCGGAGCGCCGGGGGAGGGCGGCCCCGCTCTTCCCTGCCGGCTGGAGTGCCAGGGGGAGGGCGGCGAGCCCGCCGCGGCCCCGCTCTCCCCAGGTGAGCGCTGCCCCCCTCCAGGTGCTGCCCCAAGCACATGCTTGGAGGGCTGGTGCCTGGAGCCGGCCCTGCCCCCAGCCCTGCTCCTCTGCCCTGCACCTCCTCTTCCCCCTGAGGCCCCAGCCAGGCTGGAAGATGGCGGGAACCTATGTAGAGAGTGAATGAGTGTATTTCCCCTCCCTCGCCCCCTGCATGGAGCCAGCCTGAGCCCCCTCTCTCTTCCCATGTGTAGCCAGCCTGAGGCACTTGCCCAAACCCCCTCCTGCCCTATGCAGGGCTGGCCTGAGCCCTGCCTCTTGCCACCCCCAAGCCCCACTGCTCCCCCGCACCCCCACCCCAAGCCCCATTTTGGCAAAAGTGCATCATTTGTGCTGTATGGCTCTTGCCACCTGGTGATCAGTTGACAAGAGCCAATGGGACAAATCCAGTTTTGCCAAAAAAGTTGGGACATCCAGGGCCAAAACAGTAGGTATGGTTACTCGAGCAGGGGTCAACAAAGGTTTTCGGTTGTGCCCCCCTTTACCTGGCCCCCGCCCCCCGGGGAGCTGGGGGTTGCAGGGGCCAGGGGCTGGGGTCAGGGGCCAGGCGTGGGGCCGTGGCTGGGAGTGAGGCTGGAGGTGAGGCTGGGGCTGGGGGCACGGCTGGAGTGGGGCCAGAGAAGACCTGGGGGCAGAGCAAGGATGAGTGGAATTCCTTCCTCCCCTTCACAGCGCAGGCAGGGCGGGGAGGGACCGGAATAACAGAGGGACCTTCC
>NW_020715473.1:0-3530 GCF_002925995.2 Terrapene triunguis
GTGATCTGTCTGCACATTTTAAATTACTCCCAGCAGGGAGAGAATAAAAACATACAAACAACTGACATGAGGCCCACCCTGCCTTCCAAGAGTTCCCTTCCCCACCCCAGAGCTCCGCGCATCCTGTGCTTTGACAGCAGGCTGATGGCCTGCTTCCAGGCCGCTTTGCTCTCCAGGAAGAAGACTGTCAATATTGAGAAAGCAGAGGGTTTAGTTGGAAGACGGATGGGTGCTGCATGGTGTGACGGGTTGGATCACAGAAAACCCCTTGGGAACTGCCAACTGATGTGTTCAGACTACTTCTGACCCTGCTTTCTTGCCAGCTTGAGACTCCAGTGCCCTGCCTGGTTTGAGCCAGACACACGAGCCTGCTGCAAACTCAGGCCCAGGTCTGAACAACGTCCCCCCAAACTACAGGCTTAACTGAAAACAGCTTAAGAAGTGTTCCTGTCTCCAACACCCCGATGCCCAACTCCCAATGGGGTCCAAACCCCAAATAAATCAGTTTTACCCTGTATAAAGCTTATACAGGATAAACTCATAAATTGTCTGCCCTCTATAACACTGATAGAGAGATATGCACAGCTGTTTGCTCTCCCCTCCCTCTGGGTTAATTAATAAGTAAAAAGTGATTTTATTAAGTACAAAAGGTAGGATTTAAGTGGTTCCAAGTAGTAACAGACAGAAGAAAGTGAATTACCAAACAAAATAAAATAAAACACGCAAGTCTAAGCCTAATACAGTAAGAAGCTGAATACAGATAAAATCTCACCCTCAGAGATGTTTCAATAAGCTTCTTTCACAGACTGGACGCCGTCCTAGTCTGGGCCCAATCCTTTCCCCTGGTACAGTCTTTGTTCCAGCTCAGGTGGTAGCTAGGGGATTTCTCATGACTGCAGCCTCCTTTGTTCTGTTTCACCCCCTTATATAGCTTTGCACAAGGTGGGAATCCTTTGTCTCTCTGGGTTCCGCCCCCCTTCTAAATGGAAAAGCACCAGGTTTAAGATGGATTTCAGTACCAGGTGACCTGGTCGCATGTCCTGTGAGACCCCAAGCCTTCATTCCTTCCAGCCTGACTCACAGGAAGGCCTGCAAGCAAACAGAGCCATCCACAGTCAATTGTCCTGGTTGATGGGAGCCATCAAGATTCCAAACCACCATTAATGGCCCACACTTTGCATAATTACAATAGGCCCTCAGAGTTACATTTCATATTTCTAGTTTCAGATACAAGAATGATACATTCATACAAATAGGATGATCACACTCAGTAGATTATAAGCTTTGTAATGGTGCCTTACAAGAGACCTTTTGCATGAAGCATATTCCAGTTACATTATATTCACACTCATTAGCATATTTTCATAAAATCATGTAGAGTGCAATGTCACACATGGATCCTGTAGCTCAGGGATGGCAACCTTTGGCACGCGGCCCATCAGGGAAATCTGCTGGCAGGCCAGGGCAGTTTGTTTACCTGCAGCGTCCGCAGGTTTGTCCAATCGCAGCTCCCACTGGCCGCGGTTAGCCATCCCTGGCCAATGGGGGCTGTATGAAGCAGCGGCCAGCACATTCCTTGGCCCACGCCGCTTCCCGCAGTCCCTATTGGCCTGGAGCGGTGAACCGCGGCCAGTGGGAGCGGACGCTGCAGGTAGACAAACCATCCTGGCCCGCCAGCGACTTTCCGTGACGGGCCGCGTGCCAAAGTTTGCCGATCCCTGCTGTAGATGATCTATACGTGCTTGCAAACCAGTCTGGAAGTCACAACCCAAATGGTCTCTTAATTCATGCTCCAGTCATGGGGGCTGTGAAAAGAGGGCAGAAGGAAGATACTGCTTGGATTCTTTTGTAAACTGTCGAAGGGACCAAGTTCTAGCTCTGCTTCCATTTAAGTACCCAATGCTACTGAGCACCCATAGTAAATGCTGTAGTGAACAGGCTGAGGTGTATGCGTTAACACCACCATCTGCTGGATTGAATGAGACCGGTGCTGACGTGTGTCTCAGTGACCCTATACTGTGAATTCCCAGTGGAGATTCTCCTTTGGCCGAAGAGGCCAGGAGTTTTGAAACAGGTGGAGCTGGGTTCTACGTCCCCCGTTGCTGCAAAGTTCTGGGAGGTCCTGCTGTGTTCTAAGTGCCCAGGGATTCGGTGCTGTACGTTATAGTCCAGAACTGGCAGCTGAATGCATGCAGCTAAGCAAGTGGCCCATGTAGGACGAGGCATCCCAGAGTGCACATTCGAGGATGGATTTTGTAGGGACAGTGTCTCTGCCAGGTGTTTCAAAGTCCAGGCTCATGTCAACCTCCTAGCAGGGGCGCAGGGACAGGGAGGACCAGGGGGCCATGGCCCCATCACTTTTTACCAGCCGTAAGGGTGAGTGATGTGAGGCGGGGGGAAGGGATGGAGAGGAGTGAGCGGGGAGTGGGGTCTTGGGGGAAGGGGCAGCGCAGGGGCGGGACCTTGGGGGAAGGGACAGCGCAAGGGCAGGGGGGAGGGGAAAGGGACGTGGTGGGGCGGGGCCTCAGGGAGAAGGGGCAGGTTGTGGGCGGGGCCTAGGGACAAGGGGTGGCACAGGAGCAGAGTCTCCGGGGGAAGGGGTGGTGTGGGGGGCAGGGCCACAGTTGTGGCGCCGATGGCCCCCCGACTTTTAGGGAGTTTCCTCTGCGCCTGCCTCCTAGTCCAGGGCAGGGTTTCTGGGGCTCACAGTTGGTAGCCTGATTCTTTCCGCCTGGCCCGAGCTCGTTCTAGCAGTAAGAACGCAACCCAGATCCAGTACTGCACCCCAGCTGTGTGAGGTTTCCTTCCCCACTGCAGATATTGCACGCTCGCTTTCCTCCAAGAAGTATGTGGCAGCAGGCCAGGCCAACGGCCTCACAGTGACGTCTCATGGTGCCTCGTGGGAGAGCTGCGTCCAAGAGTGTGCTCGAGAAACTCACTGGCACAGTTGCTAGGCTGCTAGGGGGTAACAGCCTACTGCCACCGGCTGATGGAGCTCCTCCTGTAGCTCAAGTGATAAAGGTCAGGATAGCGGTGCTGATGGCAAGGGATTCAAGCCATGCCGATGACCCAGTCAGGGGGAGTTCTTAGACTCAGCCTCTCACGTCCCAGGCTGACAAGGACTATCAGGCCTGTGAGAGTCTGGTGCACTGGAGTTGGCACTAGCAGAGGGAAAGCGCCTCCTACTGATTCATGTCCTGTGTGACACCTGGGTTTCCTTTGCAGGCTTCCGATCCTAACACTGAGTAGACTTGGTCCTGCTTACTTGTGCAACTGATCAAGATCCCGGGTAGCCCTGTGGGTCCGAGTCTTGGGAGATGCGGCTGAAATGCACACAGAGATCTTTATGATGATTAATCATCATGTTTATCACGGTGGTGCGTAAGGGCCAACCAAGAACGGCGCCCCACTCTGCTAGGGACTGTACAAACCTTCTGTGCATCCCAGCCAGGCCCAGAGCGACGGTGTTTCTCCAGAGCTGTGTGGAGTCAGGACTTCATTTCCATGGTGTCGGGTTTGGGAGGCCCATG
>NW_020715474.1:0-3530 GCF_002925995.2 Terrapene triunguis
GTGATCTGTCTGCACATTTTAAATTACTCCCAGCAGGGAGAGAATAAAAACATACAAACAACTGACATGAGGCCCACCCTGCCTTCCAAGAGTTCCCTTCCCCACCCCAGAGCTCCGCGCATCCTGTGCTTTGACAGCAGGCTGATGGCCTGCTTCCAGGCCGCCTTGCTCTCCAGGAAGAAGACTGTCAATATTGAGAAAGCAGAGGGTTTAGTTGGAAGACGGACGGGTGCTGCATGGTGTGACGGGTTGGATCACAAAAAGCCCCTTAGGAACTGCCAACTGATGTGTTGAGACTACTTCTGCCCCTGCTTTCTTGCCAGCTTGGGACTCCAGTGCCCTGCCTGGTTTGAGCCAGACACACTAGCCTGCTGCAAACCCAGGCCCAGGTCTGAACAACGTCTCCCCAAACTACAGGCTTAACTGAAAACAGCTTAAGAAGTGTTCCTGTCTCCAACACCCTGATGCCCAACTCCCAATGGGGTCCAAACCCCAAATAAATCAGTTTTACCCTGTATAAAGCTTATACAGGATAAACTCATAAATTGTCTGCCCTCTATAACACTGATAGAGAGATATGCACAGCTGTTTGCTCTCCCCTCCCTCTGGGTTAATTAATAAGTAAAAAGTGATTTTATTAAGTACAAAAGGTAGGATTTAAGTGGTTCCAAGTAGTAACAGACAGAAGAAAGTGAATTACCAAACAAAATAAAATAAAACACGCAAGTCTAAGCCTAATACAGTAAGAAGCTGAATACAGATAAAATCTCACCCTCAGAGATGTTTCAATAAGCTTCTTTCACAGACTGGACGCCGTCCTAGTCTGGGCCCAATCCTTTCCCCTGGTACAGTCTTTGTTCCAGCTCAGGTGGTAGCTAGGGGATTTCTCATGACTGCAGCCTCCTTTGTTCTGTTTCACCCCCTTATATAGCTTTGCACAAGGTGGGAATCCTTTGTCTCTCTGGGTCCCCCCCCCTTCTAAATGGAAAAGCACCGGGTTTAAGATGGATTTCAGTACCAGGTGACCTGGTCACATGTCCTGTGAGACCCCAAGCCTTCATTCCTCCCAGCCTGACTCACAGGAAGGCCTGCAAGCAAACAGAGCCATCCACAGTCAATTGTCCTGGTTGATGGGAGCCATCAAGATTCCAAACCACCATTAATGGCCCACACTTTGCATAATTACAATAGGCCCTCAGAGTTATATTTCATATTTCTAGTTTCAGATACAAGAATGATACATTCATACAAATAGGATGATCACACTCAGTAGATTATAAGCTTTGTAATGATATCTTACAGGAGACCTTTTGCATGAAGCATATTCCAGTTACATTATATTCACACTCATTAGCATATTTTCATAAAAGCATGTAGAGTGCAATGTCACACATGGATCCTGTAGCTCAGGGATGGCAACCTTAGGCACGCGGCCCATCAGGGAAATCCGCTGGCAGGCCAGGGCAGTTTGTTTACCTGCAGCGTCCGCAGGTTCGTCCAATCGCAGCTCCCACTGGCCGCGGTTCGCCATCCCTGGCCAATGGGGGCTGCATGAAGCAGCGGCCAGCACATTCCTTGGCCCACGCCGCTTCCCGCAGTCCCCATTGGCCTGGAGTGGTGAACCGCGGCCAGTGGGAGCGGACGCTGCAGGTAGACAAACCATCCTGGCCCGCCAGCGGCTTTCCGTGACGGGCCGCGTGCCAAAGGTTGCCGATCCCTGCTGTAGATGATCTATACGTGCTTGCAAACCAGTCTGGAAGTCACAACCCAAATGGTCTCTTAATTCATGCTCCAGTCATGGGGGCTGTGAAAAGAGGGCAGAAGGAAGATACTGCTTGGATTCTTTTGTAAACTGTCGAAGGGACCAAGTTCTAGCTCTGCTTCCATTTAAGTACCCAATGCTACTGAGCACCCATAGTAAATGCTGTAGTGAACAGGCTGCGGTGTATGCGTTAACAACACCATCTGCTGGATTGAATGAGACCGGTGCTGACGTGTGTCTCAGTGACCCTCTACTGTGAATTCCCAGTGGAGATTCTCCTTTGGCCGAAGAGGCCAGGAGTTTTGAAACAGGTGGAGCTGGGTTCTACGTCCCCCGTTGCTGCAAAGTTCTGGGAGGTCCCGCTGTGTTCTAAGTGCCCAGGGATTCGGTGCTGTACGTTATAGTCCAGAACTGGCAGCTGAATGCATGCAGCTAAGCAAGTGGCCCATGTAGGACGAGGCATCCCAGAGTGCACATTCGAGGATGGATTTTGTAGGGACAGTGTCTCTGCCAGGTGTTTCAAAGTCCAGGCTCATGTCAACCTCCTAGCAGGGGCGCAGGGACAGGGAGGACCAGGGGGCCATGGCCCCATCACTTTTTACCAGCCGTAAGGGTGAGTGATGTGAGGCGGGGGGAAGGGATGGAGAGGAGTGAGCGGGGAGTGGGGTCTTGGGGGAAGGGGCAGCGCAGGGGCGGGACCTTGGGGGAAGGGACAGCGCAAGGGCAGGGGGGAGGGGAAAGGGACGTGGTGGGGGCGGGGCCTCAGGGAGAAGGGGCAGGTTGTGGGCGGGGCCTAGGGACAAAGGGTGGCACGGGAGCAGAGCCTCCGGGGGAAGGGGTGGTGTGGGGGGCAGGGCCACAGTTCTGGCGCCGATGGCCCCCCGACTTTTAGGGAGTTTCCTCTGCGCCTGCCTCCTAGTCCAGGGCAGGGTTTCTGGGGGTCACAGTTGGTAGCCTGATTCTTTCCCCCTGGCCCGAGCTCGTTCTAGCAGTAAGAACTCAACCCAGATCCAGTACTGCACCCCAGCTGTGTGAGATTTCCTTCCCCACTGCAGATATTGCACGCTCGCTTTCCTCCAAGAAGTATGTGGCAGCAGGCCAGGCCAACGGCCTCACAGTGACATCTCATGGTGCCTCGTGGGAGAGCTGCGTCCAGGAGTGTGCTCAAGAAACTCACTGGCACAGTTGCTAGGCTGCTAGGGGGTAACAGCCTACTGCCACCGGCTGATGGAGCTCCTCCTGTAGCTCAAGAGATAAAGGTCAGGATAGCGGTGCTGATGGCAAGGGATTCAAGCCATGCTGATGACCCAGGCAGGGGGAGTTCTTAGACTCAGCCTCTCACGTCCCAGGCTGACAAGGACTATCAGGCCTGTGAGAGTCTGGTGCACTGGAGTTGGCACTAGCAGAGGGAAAGCGCCTCCTACTGATTCATGTCCTGTGTGACACCTGGGTTTCCTTTGCAGGCTTCTGATCCTAACACTGAGTAGACTTGGTCCTGCTTACTTGTGCAACTGATCAAGATCCCGGGTAGCCTTGTGGGTCCGAGTCTTGGGAGATGCGGCTGAAATGCACACAGAGATCTTTATGATGATTAATAATGACATTTATTACGGTGGTGCGTAAGGGCCAACCAAGAACGGCGCCCCACTCTGCTAGGGACTGTACAAACCTTCTGTGCATCCCAGCCAGGCCCAGAGCGACGGTGTTTCTCCAGAGCTGTATGGAGTCAGGACTTCATTTCCATGGTGTCGGGTTTGGGAGGCCCATG
>NW_020715475.1:0-1198 GCF_002925995.2 Terrapene triunguis
ACAGCGGCAGCCAAAATTAGAGGCCATCTTTAAAAATGGAGGTCTTACCCTCTTGTGATCCCCAGTTCACTGAGAATGAATTAATCTGTTTGTAGAGCACTTTGAGTGCCTCAGATTAAAGGTCTTAATTAGGTGCCTTAATTAATTTAGGGCACAGATTCAGTCTGACCAATTCCAAACGTTCAAAACTCATGTGTCGGGTCCCCCAAAATCATGAGCTTGGGTTAAAAATCAAGAGATTATAAAATAAACCAGCATGGAATCCTTTTTATTTGGCTCTTGGTTTTGGAGCCTTTGGCGATCACAATTTCAAGCTCTTCTCTACCACCATGAAGGTTAGAAACTTCCTTTTTTTTTCCACGGGAGAGCTGAGAGTCTAACGTAATCACCTGACTCCAGGAGCTGGGGCTTTAGAGAAAAGTGCTAGAGATCGTGATAGAATTGTGAGAGTTTATGATGGGGTAGTCTACCCCCTTAAGGGCAGTACTGCCTACTGGCCAGTCCACCCTGCCATCTGGCATGGCTCTTTAAGAGTTGAAAGCTCTGATTATAGATATAAGGACCTGGGAGATACTGGGAGAGAGGACGTGGTCCCAGGAACAAGAAGGGTTGGGGAGGAAACCCTGTTACTTTTTCTTCAAGGGCCTGGGGCCAAGAGCCTTGTAGAGATGATGGGGTAAGCTGGGAGGAGACCTCCTTAAATGCTCCCTTGTCCCCCATAGCAGGGCAGATGCCCACTGAAGACTGAGGGATAACCCTGAGGGGACTGGGAACACAGCTTAGCGCACAGGCTTCAGAGGAACCTGGAAACCTGAAGCACCTTTTGTTTATTTGGGACTTTTCGTTTGGGACTCTTTTGCATGAGATTTTTCTAATAAACAAGCCCCAAGGAGGGTAACCTTGCATCAAAGGTGCCTGAATGGAGCTACTGGCTTACTGAGAAGGCAAACTGAGGCAGAGTACCTGCAGTACCGCGCTAACTCAGCAGGAGGCGCTGCAGGGCAGGCACAGCCTATGACAGAGTTGGCTACATTACAGATTTCCTGTGGCTGCCTGTCTAATGCAGCCGCTGTGGGGCTGACAATTGTAAATACACCCGGAATAACGGGGCCAGTTCCCTCATCCCTGCACAACTCCTGGCATGAAAAGGGTCAGGATCCTTGGTTCAATAACAATATTCAACCAAAAGCGGGAGGGG
>NW_020715476.1:0-1200 GCF_002925995.2 Terrapene triunguis
ACAGCGGCAGCCAAAATTAGAGGCCATCTTTAAAAATGGAGGTCTTATCCTCTTGTGATCCCCAGTTCACTGAGAATGAATTAATCTGTTTGTAGAGCACTTTGAGTGCCTCAGATTAAAGGTCTTAATTAGGTGCCTTAATTAATTTAGGGCACAGATTCAGTCTGACCAATTCCAAACGTTCAAAACTCATGTGTCGGGTCCCCCAAAATCATGAGCTTGGGTTAAAAATCAAGAGATTATAAAATAAACCAGCATGGAATCCTTTTTATTTGGCTCCTGGTTTTGGAGCCTTTGGCGATCACAATTTCAAGCTCTTCTCTACCACCATGAAGGTTAGAAACTTCCTCTTTTTTTTTCCACGGGAGAGCTGAGAGTCTAACGTAATCACCTGACTCCAGGAGCTGGGGCTTTAGAGAAAAGTGCTAGAGATCGTGATAGAATTGTGAGAGTTTATGATGGGGTAGTCTGCCCCCTTAAGGGCAGTACTGCCTACTGGCCAGTCCACCCTGCCATCTGGCATGGCTCTTTAAGAGTTGAAAGCTCTGATTATAGATATAAGGACCTGGGAGATACTGGGAGAGAGGACATGGTCCCAGGAACAAGAAGGGTTGGGGAGGAAACCCTGTTACTTTTTCTTCAAGGGCCTGGGGCCAAGAGCCTTGTAGAGATGATGGGGTAAGCTGGGAGGAGACCTCCTTAAATGCTCCCTTGTCCCCCATAGCAGGGCAGATGCCCACTGAAGACTGAGGGATAACCCTGAGGGGACTGGGAATACAGCTTAGAGCACAGGCTTCAGAGGAACCTGGAAACCTGAAGCACCTTTTGTTTATTTGGGACTTTTCATTTGGGACTCTTTTGCATGAGATTTTTCTAATAAACAAGCCCCAAGGAGGGTAACCTTGCATCAAAGGTGCCTGAATGGAGCTACTGGCTTACTGAGAAGGGAAACTGAGGCAGAGTACCCGCAGCACCGCACTAACTCAGCAGGGGGCGCCGCAGGGCAGGCACAGCCTATGACAGATTTGGCTACATTACAGATTTCCTGTGGCTGCCTGTCTAATGCAGCCGCTATGGGGCTGACAATTGTAAACACACCTGGAATAATGGGGCCAGTTCCCTCATCCCTGCACAACTCCTGGCATGAAAAGGGTCAGGATCCTTGGTTCAATAACAATATTCAACCAAAAGCGGGAGGGG
>NW_020715477.1:0-4485 GCF_002925995.2 Terrapene triunguis
CTGGGAGCCAGACGTACTGGACACATTAATTTAGGTCAACAGCTTCTTACATGGGCGCGACTTTATTCAGCGCCAACGTCGGGGGCTCGCAGCCCCACCAGCCCGCGCCGCGCGTCCTGCTCCCACCTCCATCGCTTCGTGAGACGATCCCGGGCTGCAAACAGCCCCAATGCCCCCACCCACCCCCCGGCCCAGTTCCCGCCTGTTTGACCCAGGGCAGCTGGTCCAGAAGGAACCCACCCGATTTAAACCTCACCCCTGGCGGGAGCCCCCCCAGGGCCCGGGGAAATCGCCCCCCTGGGTCATTCCCCTCCCAGCAGAAGCTGACGCCTTGTTCCCAGGCTGGCTCTGCCCAGCTCCGGCTCCAGCTCCCGGCCGGACTGGGGTTCGATCCCCTGCCGGCCTGAGGACCCCGGGGGGGTGTTTGGTTCCCCCGGTCGGTGCCTCCAGCCGGGGACACGTCCCCCCTTCGCCGGCCGTGCTCAGCTCATGGACCGAGCTGGGGGTCTCGCTCGGAGGCCAGTTTTCTAACCCTTTCATCGTCCTGGGGGCTCCTCCCCGATTGACCCACGTCCTCCTCGAATCGCGGGCACCGGAACGGGAGCCAGGACCCAGCCGCGGGAAAACCCACTCCCGGCTCCTACCCGAGATCCCCCCGGCCACGGCCCAGGCCGGCGTTCGCCCGTCACCCCGTCCAGCTGGAGACGGAGCTGCCCAGGGTCTGCCCGGGGGGAACTAACGGGGGACCAGGGATCTGGGGAGCCAGAGTCCTGGGTCCTTCGTTCCTTTCCTCCCTGGGGAGCCGGCCCCGCTCCGGATCAGCCGCTGGTGACGTGCGTGGTTCAGCCCCACGCAGCCGCCCGAGCGCTCAGACGACCACACGCCCAGCCCAGGACCTGTTTCCTGAGCGGGGCTGGAGGCCGGGTTGTATAAGCGGCCCCCGGGGGGCCGGGGGGGGGGGGTGGAAAAACTGGGTCACCGGCTCTCACGGCCTGTGGGAGGAAACAGACGCCGGCCGCGTCCTCTACCGCCTGAAAAACCACCGCGGCAGCAGTTAACCCTCATGCTCCAAGGCGGAGAGGGAGCGCTGGGAACTAGGGGTCAGGAAGGGACAGTGAGTCCAGCACTGGCCACTGGGTGGGTGTCTTGGGTCCTCTTCAGAAGCTGTGGGTCAGGTCTGAGGGGCACCGGCAGAGCTGGGGGGGGCAGGGCTGGGCTAGCAGGGGGCTGCGGGTCGGGAGTGAGGGGCACCGGCAGAGCTGGGGGGGCAGGGCTGGGCTAGCAGGGGCTGCAGGTCGGGAGTGAGGGGCACCGGCAGAACTGTGGCGTGGGGGGAGCCCAGGACTAGACTCTGCCGGTGCCCCTCACTCCCGACCCGCAGCCCCTGCTCCCCGAGCTCCGGGCTCCCCCCGCCCCACAGAACCTCCGGATCTAAACACACGACCCTTTGTGATGGAGCTCACGGGCCTGGGGGTTGCTGCTGGCCCCTCACCCCTGCCTGCGGCCTGGCCAAACCCACAGTCTTTTCTCTCGCCACATTGGGCGGTCAGCCCAGCTCCGGGTTCACTAGCCCAGCTCTGGGTTTCACTAGCCCAGCTCTGGTTTCACTAGCCCAGCTCCGGGTTTCACTAGCCCAGCTCCGGGTTTCGCCAGCTCAGCTCCGGGTTTCACTAGCCCGGCTCCGGGGTTTCACTAGCCCAGCTCTGGTTTCACTAGCCCAGCTTCAGGTTTCACTAGCCCAGCTCTGGGTTTCGCCAGCCCAGCTCTGGGTTTCGCCAGCCCAGCTCCGGGTTTCTCCAGTCCAGCTCCGGGTTCACTAGCCCAGCTCCGGGTTTCACTAGCCCAGCTCTGGGTTTCTCTAGTTGGTCTCCCAGGCTTTGCTTAGCCGCTCTGTGGATTTTTCTAGCCATTTTGGCAAGGGGGGGTGGGGGGGGTTACGGCGTCTTGCAGCGTCTCCGGGCCCCCCCGCGGTAGCCGGGGACGGTTACCCGGCCTGGCTCCCTCCCAGCGCCGCGCCGGGCCCGGAAACACCCGGTTCCTGGAGCCGCTCGGTCCCAGCTCCGGCCAGGCTCCACCCCAGACTCAGCATCGCAGGCCGGAGACGGGCGGGAGGGGACGGCTGGGGCGGGACACACGGAGGGGGTCTGGGGGGGGAGCAGGGACCCGGGAGCCCCAGAGTAGCTTGTGCCGAGGAGGGGGGGGAGTGGTACTGCAGGGCGAGGCCGCCCCCTGGTGGCGGACGGTGGAACTGCAGCCCCTGCTGGGAGGATGGAGAAATGCAGCGGGGCTGGTTTAGGGGGTGTGAATGTCCCCCCCTACTGGGGGGGTCCCTGCTGCCCCCTCCTGGCGGTGCTGTGGGGGGTCGGTGCGTGGGGGGGTGCACATGTGGTGTGAGGTGCAGGGGGCAGGGGGCATGTGGAAGGGGGACATGTGTGGGGTGCGTGTGGGGAGGAGCATGGGGGGGTGGGAGGCATGTGGGGGGGGTGAGGGGGGAATATGGGGGTCTACGTCCCCCCCAGCTGAGCCCCTAGCCCCGGAGGCTGCCCCCAATGGCGGCGTAGGTGACGAGTTCGCCCGCGGGCGCCGGGCGCCGACCCGGCTTCACCCTCAGCTCTGCGTAGCTCGGCTCTGGGGCCTGGGCGAGACGGACAAAGACGGACCCGTCACCCCACAGCCCCATCATCCCCCCACAGACCCCCTCAGCCCTCCCACAGCCCCGTCAGCCCCCCCCCCCCCCCCCCCCCCTCTCAGCCCCCCCCCCATCAAACCCACAGCCTCTCCACAGCCTGGCAGCCCCCCCCCCGACCCCTCAGACCCCTTCCCCATGGCCCCATCAGCCCTGTCAGCCCCCCACGGACATCCCAGCCAGGATTGTCCCTTCAGCTCTTCCCCCAGGTGATCCGCCCCCCACAGCCCCACCTCCCGAGCCACCTCCCAGGTCAGCCTTGTCTCCACCCCAGGCACCTCCGGCAGGGGAGCCCCCGACTCACAGATCCAGCCCCCCAGGTACCACGCTGCCTGTCCCTGCACACGCCCCTCCATCCCCCCCCCACCCCTCCCTCCCCCCCCCCCCCCCCCCCTCCCCCCCTACGTCCATCCCCCCCCCACACCCCTCCCTTCATCCCCCCAGCGGGGTCTCACCTGCATTGGGGCTTCCGTCTGGGGTCCTACTTCTCGCTGGTCTAGGGGGATCATTCATGTAATTAATTAACCAGCAGGAGCCAGAAATCGCTAGTCAGCGGCCCAGAATCACAGCTCAGCCAATAGCCAATTAGAATAATCAGTAGCCAATTATCAAGTTCGTTGGCCTAATCAGTTCTCAGGAACAGCCAATAATCAGTTCTCAGCATAAATCAGCCGCCAATAACCAGGGATCAGCAGCTACCCAGCGCAGCCAACACTCGCCAGTAGCCACTCATCAGGAATCTGTAGCCAGCCCGTAATCGATACTCGCTAACGGAGCTGGCAGTCTGGGGCCATTAATTGGTAAGTGGTGATTGGCAGTCGACGGGAAGACGACAGGGACTGGTAGCCAGGAATTGATAATTAGTCGCCAATAGACAACTATGCATAGAAGCCAATAAGCAGAAGCCATTAGCCAATGGGCAGTAGCCAGTCATCAATAACCTTTAGACAATAATCAGTAGCCATTAGTCAATCGCTGGTAGCCAGTAATCTAGCAAGAATCTTTAGCCAGGAACCAGGAGCCAAAAATCGATAATTGGTAGCCAGTAATCAGCAGATAATAATAAATATTCAGTACCCAGCAATCAATAATCAGTAGCCAAAAATCGATAGCCAAGAGCCAATTATCAATCAGTAGCTAGTAATCAATAGCCAATAATCAATATAATTAAACAGTAGCTAATAATAGTGAACAATCAATAACCAGGAACCAATTGCCAACCAGAAGCCAGTAATCAATAAATAGCCAATAATCAATAATAAGGAGTCAATAGCCAATCAGTAGCTAATGATAGCAAATAATCAATAACCAGGAGCCAATTATCAATCAGTAGCTCATAAGGTCCCCAGTTAGTGGTCAGGGTCAATGTCAGGGTCCCCGGTTAGGGGTAGGGATGGGGTTTGGGGTCAGGGTTTGGGGTCCATGGTTGGAGCTTGGGGTTCAGGTCAAGTCTGGGGCTGAGGGTCAGTGTCTCTGGCAGCCCCCCCTCAATCTCACTGTGACACCTGGTCACCTCACTATTCACCACTGTCGTGTATTTAGGACACCTTTTGTGCAAAGTGCGCCTTGTCATTGTAAAAGTCTGGATCTGCTGGACAGGCTCATCTCGTCGGATTGTGTGCGCTACCGGCGGGTGCGATGTTATGGAGTTTGTCTGCGTGTGTTACTGAAAGACGGTGTGAGGTTGAGAACACCCACAAGCAGCCTTTCGGGTACAATCGTGAAAAGGCCAAACAAGGCTAACGGCTCACTGAGAAAACACTGAAACGCTGGTGAAAGTGCAGCCGGGAGGCTGGTGG
>NW_020715477.1:29485-46383 GCF_002925995.2 Terrapene triunguis
CCCAGCCACACTCCCCTGTCAGCATTCACAGACCACAGTAAGAACAGACCCAGTTCGTCACATGGTGTCACAGCCAGCTCGTGATGTCGGGGGGGGGGATGTTACGAGGCTCCGGTGTCACTCACCGCAGGCTGTGATGTCACTGCGACATGTGATGTCATGTCCTGAGCCAGGCAGCATCACCCCGGTGCGTGATGATGTCACGCTTGGCACCCTGTGATGTCATACACAGGGGGCTGTGATGTCATACGGCTGTGAGGTCACCCACCCGGGATTCTTGTGACCTCACGTGCCAGTCATTACGAGGTGACAGGGGTGTGATGTCATAAGCCGGGGTGATGTCAGCAGGCTCTGATGTCACACACGGATTCCTGTTATGTCATACTCAGACTGCTGTGATGTCAGGGTTGTGAGGTCACCCGCAGATAATGGTGATGTCATGAGCACGGCACTGATATCACCCACTGAGGTCCTCTGACCCCCCCACGCCACTGCCCACCACCATGGGGCTGCCCCCCAAGCTCCGCCCCCAACCGAGCCCCCGCTCTCTGCCCCCAACACGGTCCCCTCTTCCTACCCAGCTCCGCCCCCAACCCAGCCCCGTCTCTCTGACCCCAGGAATTCCTGGATGACCCCAAATACAGCACAGACGAAGACCTGCCGGAGAAGCTGGAGGCCTTCAAGAGTGAGTGACGCCCGAGGGGCGGACGGGGGCTCATTTGGGGTGGGGCCAAGTCGCCTGAGGGCTGAGGGGGAGACCAGGGGTCCCAGGCCCCCTGCGGGTGGGGGGCAGCAGGTGCCAGGGGGCTGGTGATGGGGCAACGCCCCTGAGAGTGTGGGGGAGCGGGGGCCCCGAGTGCCTCTGTCTAATCCTCTTGTCCGTCCGTCCCTCCTGCAGAGAAATACATGGAGTTCGACCTCAACGGGGAGGGGGACATCGGTGAGTTCCCGTGTGCGAGCGTGTGTGTGTGAATGTGCGTGTGTGTGCATGTGCGTGTGTGAGCATGTTTGTGTGTGTGCGAGCGTGTGCAACCGTGTGTGTGTACAAGCATGTGTGTGCAAGCATGTGCGTGTGAGCGTGTGCGAGCATGAGCACGTGCGGACGTATGTGTGCGAGTGTGTTTGTGCGAACGTGTGGGAGCGTGTGCGAGTGTGTGTGTGTGCGTGCAAGCATGGGTGTGTGTGCGACTGTGTGCGTGTGCGCGAGTGTGGGTGCGTGCGAGTGAGCATGTGTGCGTGTGCGAGCGTGTGTGTGCGAGCGTGGGCGTGTCCCCGCTGGCCCCCTGATCTCTGCTCCCCCCCAGACATCATGGCTCTGAAGCGGATGCTGGAGAAGCTGGGGGCGGCCAAGACCCACCTGGAGCTGAAGAAAATGATCACGGAGGTGACGGGCGGCCAGGGCGAGACCATCAGCTACCGGGACTTCGTCCGCATGATGCTGGGCAAGCGCTCGGCCATCTTCAAACTGTGAGCACCCCTCACTCCCGACCCGCAGCCCCGGGATCCCCGCCCAGCCGGCACCCCTCACTCCCGACCCGCAGCCCCGGGACCCCCGCCCAGCCGGCGCCCCTCACTCCCGACCCGCAGCCCCCGTCCCCCCTGTCCCCGCAGCCCGGCCGGCGCCCCTCACTCCCGACCTGCAGCCCCCGTCCCCCCTGTATCCCCCGCCCGGCCGATGCCCCTCACTCCCGACCCGCAGCCCCCGTCCCCCCTGCCTCCCCAGCCCGGCCGGCGCCCCTCACTCCCGACCCGCAGCCCCTGGGTCCCCCTGTCGTTCACCCCGTCTCCGTCCCCCCCGCAGGATCCTGATGTATGAAGACAAAGCCAAGGAGAAGGAGGAGAAGCCAGCCGGCCCCCCAGCCAAAAGGGCCATCACTGACCTCCCCTAGCTGACCCCGGCGCCCCCCCTCCGGGGAGCTGTTGGGGGCCCCGGGCAGGGAGCTTCTGCATCCCTGCTCTGGGGTTCCCCTGGTTCATGTCGCTGCTGGAAACCAAGCCACTAACAACGTCCGTGGGGGGGCAGGGGGGCAGCACCCAGGCTGGGGGCAGGGTTGGGATGGCTGGGGGGTGCAGTTTTGCCAGACCCACTAGGGGGCAGCACATCGGGGGAGCCTGGGGGGCAGGTCCTGGGGGAGGCTGGTTTTGCAGGGGGGCCCTGGGGGCCAGAGCTGAGCCCCCCCTCAGTTCACCTCGACATGTCCCCTGGGCTGAGGATCGTGACCTCTTCCCCCCCCCCCCGCGCCCTCTTTGGCCCTAGCTCCTAACTCCCGCCAACCCTGCAAAGGATTCTGGGATTGTCAGACCTTATCACACCTCCCCTATGACTCCCGCCAACCCTGCAAAGGATTCTGGGATTGATAGACCTTGTCACACACAGGACCCCCCCCCCCACATGACATATGCTAAGCCTGCAAAGGATTCTGGGATTGCCCCTCCCCCCATGCCAGACTCACGCCAACCCCACAAAGGTTTCTGGGCCAGCCAAGGCGGGGGAGGTTAAAGGTCGAGAGCCCCTTGGCACTCATGGGGTCGGTGTGAGGGGTGAAAGGTCGGGGGTCACAGGGGGTGACCCATACGTGCGGCACTGTCAATAAAGGCCTCTTAATGACCCTGCTGTTGCCTGGTGGTTTCTATGGGGGGGGTCACTGATCATGGGGGGAGCATGATGTCATCCCCAGCCAATCAGGAGCCTCCAGGCAGGTGCAATGGGGATAGAAGTCTCTGATTGGCCAGGAAGTGGGTGAGTTGGGCTTTTCCGCCCGGGTGGAATGATCCATTAGCAGCGGAGGTGGGAATGTCCCATTATAGAGGGGAAGTGGGGGTGCCTTCCAGTGGAATGGCCCATTATAGCCGGGGGGGGGCGGTGGGTTGGGATGGAATGTACCATTATAGAAGGGTGGGAGGTATCTCCTGATGGAAAGGTCCATTATAGCAACATAGAATGGGAAGGGCCCTCGAGAGGTGTCTGGTCCGGTCCCCTGCACTCAGGGCAGGACTCAGTATTATCTAGACCAGGGGAGGGCGAACCGGCACCACATCCCTGCGGCCCTGGGGGGAGGGGACAGAGGGCTCTGTGCGCCGCCCTCGCCTGCAGGCACCGCCCCTGCAGCTCCCATTGGCCGAGAATGGGGACCTGCGGCCAATGGGAGCTTCGGGGGTGGTACTCGCAGGCGAGGGCCTCACCCCACCCCCAGGGGCCACTGCCGGACATGCTGGCCACCTCCGGGAGCGGCACAGGGCCAGGGCAGGCAGGGAGCCTGCCTTAGCCCCCCTGCACGCCCTGCCACCCCGGAGCCGCTCCAGGTAAGCAGTGCCGGGCCGGAGCCTGCACCCCGAACCCCTCCTGCACCAAACCCCCTGCCGCAGGCCCTCCTGCACCCCGCTCCCCTGCCCTGAGCCCCCTCCTGCACCCCACCCACACCCCAACCCCCTGCCCTACATTCATGGCCCTGCATACGATTTCCCCACCCAGATGTGGCCCTTGGGCCAAAAAGTTTGCCCACCCCTGATCTAGACCATCCCTGACAGGTGTTTGTCCAACCTGCTCTTAAAAATCCCCAATGACAGAGATTCCACAACCTCCCTAGCCAATTTATTCCAGTGCTTAATCACCCTGACAGTTAGGAAGTTTTTCTTAATGTCCAACCTAAACCTCCCTTGTTGCAATTTAAGCCCATTGCTTCTTGTCCTGTCCTCAGAGGTTAATGAGAACAATTTACCTCCCTTCTCCTTGTAACAACCTTTTATGTACTTGAAAACTGTTCTCATGTCCCCTCTCAGTCTTCTCTTCTCCAGACTAAACAAACCCAGTTCTTTCAATCTGCCCTCATAGCTCATGTTTTCTAGACCTTTCATCATTTTTGTTGCTCTTCCCTGGACTTTCTCCAATTTGTCCACATCTTTCTTGAAACATGGCACCCAGAACTGGACACAACACTCCAGTTGAGGCCTAATCAGTGTGGAGTAGAGCAGGAGAATGACTTCTCGTGTCTTGCTTACAACACTCCTGCTAATGCAGCCCAGAATGATGTTCGCTTTTTTTACAACAGTGTTACACTGTTGACTCATATTTAGCTCTTGGTCCACTCTGACCCCAGATCCCTTTCCACAGTACTCCTTTCTAGGCAGCTATTGCCCATTTGTTCTTATTGAATTTCATCCTATTTATTTCAGACCATTTCTCCAGTTTTGTCCTGATCATTTTGAATTTTAATCCTATCCTCCAAAGCACTCACAACCCCTCCCAGCTCGGTATCATCCACACACTTTATCAGTGGACTCTCTCTGCCATTATCTAAAACATTGATGAAGATATTGAACAGAACCAGACCCAGAACCGATCCCTGCGGGACCCCACTCGTTATGTCCTTCCAGCGTCACTGTGACCCACTGAGAACTACTCTCTGGGAACGGTTTTCCAACCGGTTCCAAACCCACCTTATAATAGCTCCATCGAGGTTGTATTTCCCTAGTTTGTTTAGAAGAAGGTCACTCGAGACAGTATCAAAAGCCTCACTAAAGTCCAGATATCCCACGTCTCCTGCTTCCCCCTACGCACGAGGCTTGTGACCCTGTCACAGAAAGCTTTCAGGCTGGTCTGACACACTTTGTTCTTGACAAACCCACGCTGACCGTTACTTATCACCTCATTATCTTCTAGATGTATGCAAATTGATTGCTTAATTATTTGCTTCATTATCTTTCCAGGTATAGAAGTTAAGCTGACTGGTCTGTAATTCCCCGGTTTGTCTTTATTTCCCTTTTTATAGCTGGGTACTAGATGTGCCCTTTTCCAGTCTTCTGGAATCTGTCCCACCTTCCAGGACTTTTCAAAGATAATCGCTAATGGCTCAGATATTTCCTCAGTCACTCCTTGAGTATTCTAGGATGCATTTCATCAGGCCCTGGTGAGCTGAAGACATCTAACTTGTCTAAGTAATTTTTGACTTGTTCTTTCCCTATTTTAGCCTCTGATCCTACCTCATTTTCACTGGCATTCACTATGTTAGACGTCCAATCATCACCAGCCTTCTTGGTGAAAACCGAAACAAAGAAGACATAAGCACCTCTGCCATTTCCACATTTTCTGTTATTGTCTTTCCCCCCTCACTGAGTAACGGGCCTACTCTGTCCTTGGTCTTCCTCTGGCTTCTAATGTATTTGTAGAATGTTTTCTTGTTATCCTTCATGTCTCTAGCTAGTTTGATCTCCTTTTGTGCCTTGGCCTTTCTAATTTTGTCCCTACAGACTTGTGTTATTTGTTTATATTCCTCCTTTGTAATTTGGCCTATTTTGCACTTTCTGAAGGACTCTTTTTTGAGTTTTAGATCACTGAAGATCTCCTGGTTACGCCAGGCTGGTCTCTTGCCAGACTTCCGTCTTTCCTACGCGGTGGGGTAGTTTGCTCTTGTGCCCTCAGTAACGTCCCTTTGAAATACTGCCGACTGTCTTCAGCTGTTTTCTCCTTAGACTTGCTTCCCGTGGGATCTGACCTGCCAACTCCCTGAGTTTGCTAACGCCTGCCGCCTTGAAACCCATGGTCTGTGTTGTGCTGTTCTCCCGCCTACGAATCACCAACTCGACCATTCCAGGGTCACGTCCACGCTCCAATTCTCAATGATAACGGGGTATAGAACATTCCATGATAGGATGGGGGTGTCGTGAATTATAGGGGGCATTGGAATGTTCCATTATAGCGGGGATGGGGGTGTTAGAATGGCCCATTATAGGTGGAACATTCCATTTTGGAGGGTAGAGGGGTGTCTCCTTGTGGAAGGGCCTATTATCTCCGGGGAGGTGGGCTAGTTCCTGATGGCATGACCCAGATGAGGGAGAGTGGCACAGTCCATTTAATGGGGAGGCGGAATGGTGGAATAGTCCATTACAGCAATCCCGGGAGGGTGCCACTGCGAGGAACTGTCTATTATAGCAAGTGGACTTGAAACATCCCATGATTATATGGAGGGGGAGTCTCCCAGTGGAATGGTCCATTATATTTGTAAGTAAATGTGGTTGAGTATCAGAGGGGTAGCCGTGTTAGTCTGAGTCTGTAAAAAGCAACAGAGGGTCCTGTGGCACCTTTAAGACTAACAGAAGTATAGGGAGCATAAGCTTTCGTGGGTAAGAACCTCACTTCTTCAGATGCAAGTAATGGAAATCTCCAGAGGCAGGTATAAATCAGTGTGGAGATAACGAGGTTAGTTCAATCAAGGAGGGTGAGGTGCTCTGCTAGCAGTAGAGGTGTGAACACCGAGGGAGGAGAAACTGCTTCTGTAGTTGGATAGCCATTCACAGTCTTTGTTTAATCCTGATCTGATGGTGTCAAATTTGCAAATGAACTGGAGCTCAGCAGTTTCTCTTTGGAGTCTGGTCCTGAAGTTTTTTTGCTGTAAGATGGCTACCTTAACATCTGCTATTGTGTGGCCAGGGAGGTTAAAGTGTTCTCCTACAGGTTTTTGTATATTGCCATTCCTGATATCTGACTTGTGTCCATTTATCCTCTTGCGTAGTGACTGTCCAGTTTGGCCAATGTACATAGCAGAGGGGCATTGCTGGCACATGATGGCATATATAACGTTGGTGGACGTGCAGGTGAATGAGCCGGTGATGTTGTAGCTGATCTGGTTAGGTCCTGTGATAGTGCTGCTGGTGCAGATATGTGGGCAGAGTTGGCATCGAGGTTTGTTGCATGGGTTGGTTCCTGAGTTAGAGTTGTTATGGTGCGGTGCGTGGTTGCTGGTGAGAATATGCTTAAGGTTGGCGGGTTGTCTGTGGGCGAGGACTGGCCTGCCTCCCAAGGTCTGTGAAAGTGAGGGATCATTGTCCAGGATGGGATGTGGTTGGAACTTCTCATTGTAATGGGGAGGTGCCTCTCCAGGTGGAATGGTCCATTATAGCAGGTGGGATTGGAACATCACATTATAATAACGAAGGGGAGTGTCATGGTGAAATAGTCCTTTATCATTATTGGAGGGGGGGTTGGAATATCCCATTGTACTATGTGGGTGCGGGGGGGTCTCCCAGTGGGACATTTCATGATGGCAGGGCAGGTGTCTATGGCCTGGTCAGGATTAGTCTACAATACATAAACCCCCCCTCAGCCTTCCCCTGCCTGGATTCTCCACCCCCCACCCCGTTCAATGGAGTATGCCCTAATAAACCTCCTCCTTTTCCAGGAGACCCTCCTCTTGGGAATAAATTATGCAAATGATACTGCCCCTCTCCGAAAGGTGCATATTTGCATAAATTATGCAAGCAAAGATTCTCTTATTTACATAATTTGCCTTAGGACACCGCCCCCATTGTTACATAAATTATGCAGATAGAAAAAACTGTTAATGGCCCCCTTTGATTTTTCAAAACCCATGTTAATTACAGGCCCTCCCACACGCACACTGCATTCCAGCTGGTCCCCGCCTCCTTTCCAATAAATTGTTCAAATCAACTGATTTTCTTATGCCAGAAGCCACGCCCCTTATGCAGATGAGGACATTAAATTACCTCAATGGCATTACATCACAATCCAGGATTTATGCAAATTAGAAGGATCTCCAGGTATTAGCCCAGAAGCCTCTTATATTTTGCATACATTATGCTAATGAGCAAAGCGCTCCCTATGCCCCTAGTTCATTACATCTCTGTTTATGCAAATGAACAGACCCTCCAAATAATCCAGTTTTAGTGTGGGTGGGTTGCACGTTAGGTACATGAACATAACCACTAAATAACCCTGGTTAATTATAATTACACCACTAGCCTAGGCTGCCTTGTAGAAGTTATGCAAATGAACAGAAGCCCTTAAGCACACCTCGTTTTATTTTATCAATAGCCACTCTCCTAGTGCATAAATTATGCAAATATAAAAGAGCTTAATTTGATACCAGGAACCTCCTTCCCTTCGCAGGCATTATGCAAATGAGAGACAAACTCACAAGACTTCTGCTGGACCACAAACCTCTCCTCTTTTGCATAAATTATGCAAAAGAGAAAGCGTCGGAAACGTCAGCTTTCAGAGTAGCAGCCGTGTTAGTCTGTATCCGCAAAAAGAACAGGAGTACTTGTGGCACCTTAGAGACTAACAAATTTATTAGAGCATAACCTTTCCGAAGAAGTGGGTTGTAGCCCACGAAAGCTTATGCTCTAATAAATTTGTTAGTCTCTAAGGTGCCACAAGTACTCCTGTTCTTTTTGCGAAACGTCAGCCGCAATCCAAAAGCTCCGCCCTTTTGCATAAATTATGCAAATCACAAACAACCCCCTAAAGGCCACTATTCCATCCTGCAAGAATCCCCACCGCTTCTGCATAAATTAGGCAAATTTTTCAGCCCCGTGCCAATGCTGTGGCCCTGGGAAGCCCCGCCCCCTTCCTATTGACCTTTCTCCGCCCCCTCCCAGACCCTAGCCCCGCCCTTACGCAGCGTGGGGGCGTGGCCTCTCCTGCGCCGCCGGGGCCTGGGACCCGGATGGCCGTTTAGTCGGTGCCGAGACGCCGAGGCTCCCACATCGGGCCCTGGAAAAAAAAAAAAAAAAAGGGGGGGGGGGGACCCGCCGTAATCCGCATCCATCCTCCGCCTGACGCCCCCATCCGCTCTCGGGAAGCCCGTATCCGGATAGAGCGGACCGAGCCCGATCCGAAGAGGTGGGTATCGACCCGGTTCCGACCCACTGGGCTCGGCTCTCAGCCCCTAGAAAGGGGGCGGGGGGGGAGACGGCTCGGCTCGAGCCGGTAGAACGTTCAGGCCTCCGCCATCTTGTTTCCAGCCCTCTCCTTCTCCCTCCCCCCCCATCTTCATCCACATCCATCCGCCCCTCGGGGGCCCCCATCTTCCCCCCTGGACCCCCCCATCCCCTCCCAAATCGCTTCCACTACCACCTCCAGGGGCCATTTGCCCCATGGGGGGGCGTCTGGGGTCACTAACCCACCCCAATACAGAGCCTCAGAGAGGAGGGTTCAAGTGACTGTTGAGGGGGGAGTAGTGCCCCCACAATTCCCCAAAACGTGTCCCCCCTGGGGTGTGGGCTCCATGAGGGGTCACCATGGGGTGTATGCAGTGGGGGGCCTGGATCCCCTTGCACCCCCCTTTTGGCCCCAGAATTTCAAAGCCACTGAAGCTACCCCACAAGTTTAAAGGGGAATGGGGGGTTAATGGGGTTTTGGGGTGAGGGTATCAGGGGGGGCTGGGCAGGTGGGGAGAGACGGGGTGAAGGCTGCTGTCACCCCCTTCTCCCCCATGGCTGTCAATTTTACCCCCACGATTCAACCCACTGCAAAAATCCTGCCCGCTCTTTGTGGGGTCCCGGCACATTTGTAGGAGCGGTCTTGGGGTACCACAGAAATCTGGGGTCCGTGGGGATGCCTGGGCAAGGGGTGAATCTCATTGTTCTTTCTCTGTTTCCCTAAAAAAAAAAAAAAAATCAACCCCACGGAACACCTCAGCGCTCATTTTGGGGGGGCTTTTGATGCTACTATTGGGGTGACTGTGAATTTTGGGGTGCACGTTGATGCCAGAGCAGGGCTGCGTCTTAGTGAACCCGCTGCTTTGGGGGAAAAAATCAAAGCCACTGTAAAAACCTCATCTGTATTTCTGGGGTGGCATTGTTTCATGTATTGGGGTATTGTTGAGATTTGGGGGGAGTCAATCAGGGCTAATTAAATCCCTTTTCATTCTTTCTATAGCACCCTAAAGTATTTAAGTCACTGCCAAAAACCCAGCCCACTTTTGCGGGGGGTAAGACAAAAATTCTCATGGAAATAATGGTCTGTCATTGAAATGTGGGGTGCATGCTGGTGGCAGATCAGGGGTGCCATTTAATTTCTCTCTTTCCCTCCTGTTATTTAAAGTGGCACCCTGAATTCATCTGAAAAACCCCATCTACGCTAGTGAGATGGTACTGAAATTTGGGGTGCATGCCTGTTGATCTCGTGGAAACCTCCTTTTCCTTTCAACGACACCTGAGAAAAATCTTAAACCGCTGTAAAAAAAAAAAAAAATACAACTAAACCCCAATTTTGGGGTAATAGACAACTTTCCTCATTCTGGGGTGTTGGTTTAGGACACAACAGGGGGGTGGATCTAAATGAACCCCCTCCTTTCTTGGCAGCGCCCTCGTATTTTTAAATTACTGGGGGTGGGGGGGAATCCAGTCCCACATTTTCAGGCTGCTGGAAATCGGGGTATTGCTGAAATCTGGGTAGGGGAAGGTGATTATGAAGCAGGGGGGAGCTTTTCCTAATTTTCCCCACCCTAAAAATATTCCATTGCAATGGAAGGAGAAAATATGGGGTGCTCATAGTAGAATAGGGTGTGAATTAGCCAGTAGTTTGATACCACCCTAAAAAAATAAACCATTGGCAATTTAAATGATAATCATGGTGGTGTGGAGATTTGGGGGTGTATTTTGGTGGTGGTGTGTAGCTTTACCCCTACAAACCCGTCAGTCCCTCCTTTAAAATGATATCGGGGTGATTCACATTTGGGGTGTGGTGACGGGATGAAGGAAGGTCTGGGTATCACCCCCCCCAGAAATAAGCCCCAATAACCAAAAAAAATAAAAATCCACATGGATGTTCATTTGGGGAGGGGGGGTGCTGCCGTTTTGGGGTGGTCAATTTGAACTCTACCCTATATTTCAGCACCGCCCTACACCTACCAGTTGAATGCAGCAATCACAGATTCACTATTAGTCTGTGATTAGGGTGGGAATCAGCGGGTTTGTGTTGGTTTTGGGGGCTGGATTCTTATTTTACTTCTCTTTCTTACCCCGTAATTATCCTTTTCTCATAAAGAACGTTTAGGGCTAATATCATTGAATTTGGGGAGGTATATACGAGGTGGAATCGAAATACTACCCCACCCCTTTATAATGCCAACTCAGGCTTCAGCAGCTACATTATTTATATTCAGTCATTATCTGATTTATTTTTTTAAAATTATGTTGAAAGTGAAATTTGGGGCGTGGAGGGGATTCGGTCTTGATTTTTTTATTTTAAACTAGGAAAGAAGTAAAATAAGAGAGATCTGTGTGAATTATTAATAAATAGCCATTTAGCGTTAGAAAGCCAGTACATTTTGGGGCTGTGGAGTTGGTAATTTAAATAAAAAGGAGAGAATATAATAAAGAATGCATACCGTGCTGTGTGTACTGTAGGACTAATAATACAGAGTGAACTGAAATCCCTGACCATTATGTGGGCGTTTAAAAGATGGGGGAGCGAAGGGGGGAAGGTGGGGTTGGTATCCCTCGCTATTTTATTTTCGTTAAAATGTGGGTGTGCACAGTCGTCACCATATTTTGTGTTGTCTTTCTCGTGACACTCTGGAGGGCTGGGGCAGCACCGAAGAATCACGGTTAATTTGGCAGCATGCTTAGGGTTAGAAGAAAATTAGGAATGGGGGGAAAGGAAGCAGCTGAAATGATGGGTGGGGTCTTCTGATTTGCATGGTCCAGGCAATGTCGACATCGGTGAGGTGTCTGACATCTAACGATGAATTGAACAGTCCGTATCTGTGTATCATGGCGACTCTCCAATTAAGGCTGGGGGTCTCTTACCCCCCTGGAATTTATGATGCAAAAACATTCATGAATTCAATCATCGTCAAGGTTTTAAGAGGCCTCCCCAGGAGTATGCCGGTGGCGCTCTACCAAAGACAATGCTAAATTAATAAACCATTCGAAATGAACAGACATTATAATGAACTAACCCCCCGCTAGAGCTGTATTTGTGTATTGACATCAGGGACCACCCTGGTTATGCTGATGAATGCCAGATCCGAATGGTTTATTAATTCCATCTGCAGTGATATTCAGAATAACCGGCTCTCTGTACACTTATTGTTACCCGACGACACCAGGACGTTTTGCTGAGTTGTGAATGGATCCCCTTTTTGTGGGGGTGACGGGAAAATTATTCCTAGGGGAATCTTTATTTTCGTCTCCCTGCAGTGCTCATGATGGAGCATCCGTAATGTAGCCAAATTTCTACGTTTCGTGGTAGGGAACTAAATGTATACCATCGCTGCAAAGAGACCGGAGGAAGAATTCTGATTTACCTGTAAGTAAGGCCAGGAGAGATCGTTAAACCTTCCCTTTAATTACTAGATAAATAATCCACGACTATTAGCACGCATCATCTCTCTTAGAGAGGCCCCCAAATTACACTTATTCTAAAGCTCCATACACTGTTCGAGGGGCAGCCGATGTTACGTGTGACTGGAATGGGCCCTTTAAAAAGAAAATCCGTCATTTGAATGATCAACATTTGTGCAAAGAACCGGACACCTGAATAGCGAGGGTTTGCCTGGTCCCAAAACAAGATTAAAACACAGTATCAGTTGTCACTTTCCCAGCGAGTTCCAGTGGATGCTGCCCTGTTCCCGGATACTTCAGATGTAGCGGGATTGGTGCTTAAAGAAACCCAACCTCTCTGCTTCCTTCTCCGACACCTTCCTTCCATCTGCCAATCAAGTATCTGTAAAATAAAGGTTCTCCCCCCCCCCCCCCCCCCCCAAAAAAAAGGTGTTTTGCCCCTTGATCTCTAAGTAACTTGCAGCCATTTGTGGGAGATAATTGTCATGGCGTTACAATCTTAACACAGGATTTCAAAGATGGGCATTCACACAATACGTGTTAATCCCACGCTGTATCATTCACGCTTTAATTATATATAAATCATGTTAATGTTTTGTATTTTTCGGGATCTAGTGGACACAGCTGTGAATTGGACCAGTTATTAATATTTGTCTTGTTTACTCCTCACTTTATGATGTGATTGTCCTGTTTATCTAACAATATTTGTATTTCACTGTGGTGTTACGTACCAGGTACACTTAATCCTGCCTGGATGGGCTAGATTCTCTCTTCCAGGCCTACGTTTCTGTCGTTCTGTGGTAGTTGTATCCCCTGTTTGTTTGTTAACCATGTATATTGTGTGTGTATATTGCTAACGTTCTGTTTAACAATATTTAACAGGATATTTATTCTGGGTGCATTTTAACCTTTGTTCCTAAGAATATCCTGTATTCTCTTTCTTTCTTAGCCATATTTCTTAACAATATCTTGTATTTCTTAGCCATATTTGGTGTGACATTGTTAACACAAGGTACTGCCAGCCGATAAGAGGCATGCATAGTATTGTTAAGTGTTTTCGTTAAGTGTTTACGCCATGACTGGATTGTTTCCCCTTTAAATCTTAACAATCTTTGTGGCTCTGGATGTCTTGCTAACAAATAGAGAGGTGTGAACAATCCACATACACAATAAGAATTAAAGTGTTTGCAAATACAGGTACACCTCTACCCCCATATATCTCTGTCCTTGGGAGCCAAAAAATCTTACCGCATTATAGGTGAAACCGCATTATATCAAACTTGCTTTGATCTGCCGGAGTGTGCAGCCCTGCCCCCCCGGAGCACTGCTTTATCGCATTATATCCAAATTCGTGTTATATCGGGTCGCGTTATATCGGGGTAGAGGTGTACTGCTCTTGAGACAAAAAAAGCTGCTGTTAAGATTTGGGCCCCACCCCGCGATAATGACCCTTAGCTTTTACCTAGCACTTTCCATGGCTAGCTCTCAAAGTGCTTTACTAAGAAGGGTTAGTGTCCTTCTCCTGAGTTTACAGATGGGGAAACTGAGTCACGGGGAAGTGACTTCCCCTAAGGTCACCCAAGAGGCCAGGACGGAGCTAGTTCAAGGCAGGTGTCCTGAGTCCCTGTCCAGCGCGTTAATCTGCTAGGCCACACGGCTGCCTTTCTGGAAAGAAAATGCAGGATGGTCTTTACAACTACAGAGCAGCGTACATAACCCACCGGAGAAATGAATTAATATTGGGAGCCATTAGGAACACAGAGGCTCGTACTGGTGTCTTTGCGCTGCGTGGGTTATTTACAATCTTTGTATTTATTAAGAGTCTGGCTTTTTTTCCCCCTCCTGTTCTTGACCAGTCGTTTTTTCTTGATTCCTTCCATCCCTCCTCGTTTAACAGCGGTTGATTATTCTGGGTAGATTGTAAGAGGATTGCCTAGATTTCATGTGGATTTGTTTGTGCCCTTCCTTTGTTAATAGTAGTTTTGTTAGCGATAATTCTGGATGCTTTGGCTACACCTCTCCATTAGCAGGATGGTTTTTTGCTAGCGATATTATTTGTTACTTACTCCGTCCAGATTGGATAATTGTTCTTTGTAAGGATTGATTCCTCCCCCCCCCCTTTATTCTTAGGCTATTTTAGGGGTTGTTCTCGGGGTGGATTGTGTTTCTGCTTTTATTTTCTCTGTCACAGGTTCCTGTCCTTCTGCTTCCTTCCCCACCTTCTGAAAATCCAGCCAGGAATTAATTCAGGGCAGAGCAGTGGCCTGTTGTACAGGGAGTCAGACTGAGACTACGTCTTCACTACGGGGGGAGGGGGGGGAGTCGATGTAAGATACGCAAATTCAGTTACGCGAATAGCGTAGCTGAATTCGACATATCCGAGCCGATTTACCCCGCTGTGAGGACAGCGGCAAATCGACCTCCGCGGCTCCCCTGTCGACGGCGCTTACTCCTACCTGTGCTGGTGGAGTAAGAGCGTCGATTCGGGGATCGATTGTCGCGTCCCAACGAGACGCAATAATTCGATCCCCAAGAGATCAATTTCTACCCGCCGATTCAGGCGGGAAGTGAAGACGTAGCCCCAGGCTGAGAGTTATCCTTTCTGGCCTTAATCTGTGAAAATAAGCCCAGCCATCAATATCAGGAGGACCTCCTTGGGGTGTGGCTGTAACATTATCACCTGTCGGTTTGGGGCAGTGGAGTCATGGGTTTTCAGGGACCATTAGATCATCTGCTCTGAGTTTTCCTGTGTCACCCAGGCGAGGGAATCTCACCTGTTCCCCTGGCAGGCTGGAAATCCCAAACGACAGGGTGTGTAATTCTGTTGGCTGTTCCGTTATTCTTTCCCTGACAGTAGCCGCCCCATGGCCTGTGATTTCCAAATCCCATCTCTCTGCGCCATGGATTCTGTCCTCCCCAAACCTCCCCCTAAATTGGTCTGTGCTGGGGGTGGAGGGGAGAGACATCCCTGGTTCTTTTCCCACCACCCCTCCCTTTCCCCCTCATGGCTGCTAAAAGCGGCCAGTTTTATTCCCCCCTTTCCCAGGCCCTCCCAAGGGAGCGCTTGCAGCCTGGCTGGGCTCTGGAGAATTCCTCCCAGCTGCAGCCTCTCTGCCCAGCTGTGTCTTCCGACTCCGGGCTCGGGGTGTTGGCTCAGCCAGGAAGTATGGGGAAATCGGGCGCGGTGATTTCAGAGAGCGAGCGCACAGATTTAGCTTTCGGTTGGAAAGTGCTGCAGATCCCTTGGCGAGACACCGGTCCTGCTTTATAGCAGGGGGGCTGGGAGCCAGGACTCCTGGGTTCTCTCCCCAGCTCTGGGAGGGGAATGGGGGCTGGTGGGTTAGAGCAGGGGGGCTGGGAGCCAGGACTCCTGGGTTCTCTCCCCGGCTCTGGAAGGGGAGTGGGGGTTGGGGGGGGGGGCTGGGGGCCAGGACTCCTGGGTTCTGTCCCTGGCTCTGGGAGGGGAGTGGGGGCTGGTGGGTTAGAGCAGAAGGTTCTCTCCCCAGCTCTGGGAGGGGAATGGAGGCTGGTGGGTTAGAGCTGGGGGGCTGAGATTTCATATGGCTGACTCCAGGCAGCTTTAGGCTGGATTTCCCCATCGCCAGGCACTTGGGGTGAGCTGCCCCTCCTGAAATCCAAGACAGCCCCATCCCATGTCCTCATGCGACCCCAGCGCTGAGCTGGACCCCAGCTGTCAGGGAGACCCTGCGATCCCAGGCGTCTCAGCTGTGCTGAGCTCAGGCTCAGAGGGTGAGTCAAGGACGTGCCCTTAAAGGGGCAGGTGCAGGCACTGAGGATGGAGTGAAACTAACCCCAGGGGTTAGAAACGCTTCCCTTCCCTGCCCCGGGTCTGACCCGGAAGGAAAACACCAACTGCCTCAGGGCCACATTACGCAAGTGGCCCCGTCAGTTTCATCTTCCCTTGTTTGTTTGGAACTACAGAAATACCCCCTCATTCCTGGTTCCCTGTTGTGTGGCCTTGAGGAAGTATGGACTGCATTCAGAGCCAGATCTCCTTCACCCCCCTGTTGTTGTTTATGTTGCAAGGGGAAAGTTTGAAATCCAAAGCAAAATTGCAGCAAAACCTTTCCCAGGGATGCTGGATTGGCTGATCTATTGTTATAACAAACCCTCATGTTCCTGGACTTAAAATAAAAACCATACGGGACTCAACCACTCTCATAAAAAAACAGGGGTCACTTTGTCTGATGCTGTCTCTGTCGTTTTCTTTTTTTAAAATGGTCTCTCGTAGGAAGTGGGTGAGGTGGTTTGTGTGGGACCTAACATAAACACAGAGCTTCAAACCAATTCCCCTTGAAACACCCACTTTCAGCGGAAAGGCAAATTTGTAAAGGTGACAAGGAAACTCGGAAGGGCAGAAAAATGGCAGGATTCCCAGGTCCTGTCCCGGGCTCTAGCTGGGGGGTGGGGTTAGAGGGGGTGGGGCTGGGAGCCAGGACACCTGGGTTCTCACCACTGTCCTCCCTGCAGACAGAGGCACGTTTCGCGAGGCGCCAGGAGGAACCAACGTACTCAATGACCTTCCAGCGCGATGTCAGATCGTTTGGGGCAAACAGCAAAGGGGAAGGATGGAAAAAAGTATTCGTCGCTCAACCTGTTTGATACGTACAAGGGAAAGTCCTTAGAGATTCAGAAACCCACAGGTACAGGCACGAAGGGGCGCTGTGCTGCAGGGAGGGGGCCGTAGGGGGCGCTGTGCTGCAGGGAGGCGGGTGCAGGGGGCCGTAGGGGGCGCTGTGCTGCAGGGAGGCGGGTGCAGGGGGCCGTAGGGGGCGCTGTGCTGCAGGGAG
>NW_020715477.1:46783-50984 GCF_002925995.2 Terrapene triunguis
AGGGGGCCGTAGGGGGCGCTGTGCTGCAGGGAGGCGGGTGCAGGGGGCCGTAGGGGGCGCTGTGCTGCAGGGAGCAGGGCGGGGGGTCAGAACAGGCCCTAACCTCTCTCCCCCTACAGTAGCCCCTCGCCATGGCCTGCAGAGTCTCGGGAAAGTTGCCATTGCCCGGCGTATGCCACCCCCTGCGAACCTGCCAAGCTTAAAAGCAGAGAACAAAGGCAATGACCCCAACGTCTCACTAGTACCAAAAGACGGGACAGGATGGGCAAGCAAGCAGGAACAGTCAGACCCAAAGAGGTGAGGAGCCGTCCCGCCTCGGAGTGGGGGTGGGCCTGGCTCAGGGAACGGGGCCTTTCCCCTCTAGGGGGCGCCAGCTCCCATCAGGCCCCAGGTCTGAAGTCTGTGTGTCTCTCTCTCTCTCTCTCTCTCTGCCTGGTTCATTCCCTCCCTCTCAGTACCGATGCCTCGACAGCTCAGCCGCCGGAATCGCCGTCGCCGCCGGCTTCACAGACGTCTGCCTCAAACCCACCGAAACGACCCCCGACAGCACCCGAGGTGAAGACACTGGGGTGGGGGGTGTCTCCCTTGACAGAGATCAAGATCCTCGGGATGCCTTTAGGGGAACTCCCCAAACAGTGTCCGGGATGGAGAACAAGGAGAGTCCTGACTCCCAGCCCCACCCAGCCCACCGTTCTAACCACTAGACACCACTCCCCTCCCAGAGCCAGGGAGAGAACCCAGGAGTCCTGGCTCCCAGCCCCACCCAGCCCACTGTTCTAACCACTAGACACCACTCCCCTCCCAGAGCCAGGGAGAGAACCCAGGAGTTCTGGCTCCCAGCCCCCACTCCCCTCCCAGAGCCGGGAGAGAACCCAGGAGTCCTGGCTCCCAGCCCCACTGCTCTAACCCACCAGCCTCCACTCCCCTCCCAGAGCCGGGAGAGAACCCAGGAGTCCTGGCTCCCAGCCCCCTTTTCTAACCCACCAGCCCCCACTCCTCTCCCAGAGCCGGGGAGAGAACTCAGGATTTCTCTCTCTTGCAACCAGCCTGCGTCCATGTCACTGGCCCCTAGACCCCGCTGGCATTTCCTAGGGCCACAGGGGGCGCTAGTGCTGGAGGTTGGTGCTGCGGCCTGTAACCGCTCTCTGCCGAAGGAGCTTCCCAGCCTTGGCGGCAGGATCTGAGAGAGAATCAGCCAGTGGGAGCTGTTCAATGAGCAGCTGGGAACGTGGGGCTGGGGGTGGATCTTGGGAGGCTGGTAAGGGGGCTGCAGTCCCCAGAGTCAAACTAACCCCTCCCCCTCCTTTGTTCTGTCAGAATCCCCCTACAGTAGCAAGCGGGGTAAAGTCTTGGGCACAGGCCAGCGTTACCCATGGAGCGCAAGGAGATGGTGAGTTCGTTTACCAATCCCCTGGAGTGGGGCTTGGGGGCAGGGAGCTGGGGCTTCTTAGGGGGATACTCTAATGTCAAACACAGCGTTAACCCGGGGAACTCTCTGCCACTTGATGTCATGGAGTCAAAGAGCCTAGCAGGCTCAGACACTTCAATGGCTGATGGGAGCTCTCAGGCTCAGTTAGAGGGGATGAGACGTGAGGGCTCGAACCCCAACCACCAACTGTCCAGGGCATGAGCCAGCTGTTGAGCCAGTGATCAGGAAGGACACGCCCACCCCCATTGGGCACCACCCACGGGCTGGGTTCTGAAGCAGCTGGCCCTGACCTCTCAGAGACAGGCTAGGTGGGCCCCAGTCTCATTCTGCCAGGCAGTTCCCTGGCTTGGTCCTCCAGGGTCATAGAAATGAAAGACATTGGCCCTCAGGGGTTGGCGAGTTGGCACGTCACAGCCTCTTGCGTCTAGCTACAAAGAGGTGGAGGCTGATCGGTTCACCAGGGTCATAGACCTAGCAATTCTCACCCCTTTGGTCCTGAAGAGTCATAGAGCTGGAAGATAATTGGTCCTCCGGGGTCATAGAGGGGACAACTCTTTCTGTTCCATGATCCTCCGGGGTCATAGAGGTGGGCTAGTCAGTCAGCCTCCCTCTCTCCGCAGGTGGAAAGGGATCAAGCCTACTGTCGCGATTCTCTCGCGAGGAATTTCCGACCCTGCAGGCGGCTGGAGACCAGGACAAAGCTGGCAAAGAAAAGGACACTACCGATGCGTCGTATGGGCCCGGACCAAACCTCCGCCCCCAGAGTGAGCCCCGCCCCTCCCAGGCAGGGGTGTCCCAGGGCGGCACTGGGGGCCTGTGACATCAAAGACCCCAAAGTGCTGGGCCCCCTAACTGAGCCTTGAACCCGGCTATGCCAGCCAAACCTTGGCCAGCCCCTGCCTGCCCCAGGGTGTGTCCCCTCGGTCCCCCCCGCGCATGGCAACCGGACTGGGGAGACCCCTTCTCTGCGGGCCACGACCTCGTTCTGTTCAGCTGCTCCCCCATTTCTGCGTCCCACCCTAGAGGGGCTGCATCTCTGTGCTGGGCCAGGGGTCCCCGGATAACCAGCCCCCGCGCCCCACCCCAGAGGGGCCGGGGGTCCCTGGATAACCAGCCCCCCGGCGGCGCGTTGCCTTACCCCATCCCCCTTTCCTTTGCAGATGCGACGAGCTGGCGGGATGGAGGCGGGCGGGGCACTGACGGGGAGGTGCCCGAGCAGCACCCCGGAGCCCCCGACGGGCGGGCCGGGGTGGGCATGCAGCCCTCCGCCCCGCCCCACTTCCCTCCCTACCGGGGCATGATGCCACCATTCGTGAGTGTCGGGGGGGGTTGCTCTGTGGGGAGGGGCAGGGGGGTTTGATCCGTGGGGAGGAGCAGGGGGGGGGGGGGGGGGCCCCTTGGGGGGGGGGGGGGGGGGAAGAGGTGGGGGGCGGACACCTATCCAGGGAGTGATCCATCTCCGTGACTGAAGGTGGCTCAGCAGATCGGGGTTCATGGGGGGACGGGTGGGGGCTGAACTCTTCCCCCCAGCATTGGGGGGCCCCCTTAACGGCCCATCTCTCCACAGATGTACCCCCCGTACCTCCCGTTCCCGCCTCCGTATGGGCCGCAGGGACCTTACCGCTACCCCACCCCGGACGCACAGAGGTGAGTTGAGGGGGGCTGTCAGGATGCCTGGGTTCTCTTCCCAGCTCTGGGGGTGAGTGGGGTCTACTGGTTGCAGCCAGTTGCCAGATCTCCTGGGTTCTGTCCCTGGATCGGAGGAAGAGGGGGGAGGAGGGAGTGCGGTCCAGTGGGTTGGAGCAGGGGGGTGGGGCTGGGAGCCCGGACTCCTGGGTTCTGTCCCTAGCCCCTCCATGGTTCTCCCTCCCCCCAGGTTCCCGCGGCTGGCTGGGCCCCGCCCCTCGCAGCCCCCCCAGCGCGCGGCGGAGCCGGTGAGCCGCCCGCCCGTGCTCCGGCAGGACGATCTGAAGGAGTTCGACGAACTGGACCAGGAGAACGACGAAGGCTGGGCAGGTAGCGCCCCCCACTGGGGATCCGGGGGGTGGGGGGAGCTCCTTTCCTCCGCTGCCCCCCAGCCTCGACACACAGCCCCGGGGCCCCCCCGCGTCCGGCTGTGGGGCAGGCTCTGACGCCAGTTGTCTCTGTCTGGCCAGGCGCGCACGAGGAGGTGGATTACACCGAGAAGCTGAAATTCAGCGACGAAGAGGACGGCAAAGAGTCTGACGAGGAAGGGGCCGAGAAACAGTAAGAGGGACCCCGGCCCCATCCCGACCCCTCCCACCTCAGACTTACTGGCCCATCCAGGCCCCCGGAACCGGCCCATCGTGCCCCACATCCCTGCCCCCCCCAACTCCAACTCAGCCCCCTGGATCAGATCCACCAGCTTGCCCAGCCCCACAACCCTGGATCCAGTCCCCCAGCTCAGTCCCGCTGAGCCGTCCGCCCCACCCCCTGGTTCAGTCCCGCATCAGACCCCCGGGCTTGCCCCGGCCCCACCCACCCCGATCCGAGCCGTGGCCCATCTCACTGCGTTTGTTGCTGATCTCTGCCCTCTGCCCCCCAGCCAGGACAGCGAGGGGCCGGGCCCCGAGGGCAAGAAGGCCAGCAGCCCCAAGGAGGAGCTGCCCCCTGTCAAGGCGGCCTGGGCCGAGGGCTCCCGCCCCCCGGAGGGGGCCAAGGAACCGCCCGCCGCCCCCGCACCTCGCCCCCCGCCACCGCCACCCCCACCCCCCAACCGGGGCAACTGGGGGCAGCCCAACGACTTCCCAG
>NW_020715477.1:51084-51924 GCF_002925995.2 Terrapene triunguis
GGGGGGGGGGGCGGAGGGGTCACTTTGGGGGGGTTCCGGGAAGGATCTGAGGGCAGTGGGGCGTGAGCCCTGGGGAGGATGGAGCATTCATAGGGTGTGGGATTGGGGGGATGTGACCTTGGAGGGATAGAATAGGATTTAGGGGTGTATAGAGGAAAGGTCTGGGCCTGGGGGGATATAGGGGCTGTGGGGCAGGGATCTGGGGGGGGGGTGAGGGGACATGGGGGATCTGCGGGGGGTGAGGGGACATGGGGGGGCTGCGGGCCGGGGATCAGGCTGTGAGGCGGTGGGAGGTGCCCGGCTCCCCCTGACCCCCACCTCCCCCCAGGCGCGCCCCCCGGCGCCGGAGGACGAGGACGAAGCGTGGCGCCAGCGGCGGAAGCAGTCCTCCTCGGAGATCTCGGCGGCGGTGGAGCGGGCGCGCCGGCGGCGGGAGGAGGAGGAGCGCCGCATGCAGGAGGAGCGCCGGGCTGCCTGCGCCGAGAAGCTCAAGCGCCTGGACGAGAAGTTTGGGGCCCCCGACAAGCGCCTCAAAGCTGAGCCCCCCAAGGAAGCGCCCGCCCCCCCCGCCGCCGCCGACCCCCGACCCGGCCGTCGCCAGCCCCCCAGCCGCTGCCGCCCCCCCGGCCCCTGCCCCCCCAGAGGAGACAAGAGACCAGGAGGAGCCAGCCCCGGTCAGCAAACCCCGCAGCAGCGGCAGCAGCACCAGCGGCAGCTTCGACGCCGGGCTAGGTAGGAGGCATCTTGGGGGCCCTGGGTAACCTGTCCTCTGCCCTGCCCCAGAGGGGCCGCGTCTCGGGGGCCCAGGTAACCAAACCCCTGCCTCGCCCCAGAGGGGCC
>NW_020715478.1:0-4499 GCF_002925995.2 Terrapene triunguis
CTGGGAGCCAGACGTACTGGACACATTAATTTAGGTCAACAGCTTCTTACATGGGCGCGACTTTATTCAGCGCCAACGTCGGGGGCTCGCAGCCCCACCAGCCCGCGCCGCGCGTCCTGCTCCCACCTCCATCGCTTCGTGAGACGATCCCGGGCTGCAAACAGCCCCAATGCCCCCACCCACCCCCCGGCCCAGTTCCCGCCTGTTTGACCCAGGGCAGCTGGTCCAGAAGGAACCCACCCGATTTAAACCTCACCCCTGGCGGGAGCCCCCCCAGGGCCCGGGGAAATCGCCCCCTGGGTCATTCCCCTCCCAGCAGAAGCTGACGCCTTGTTCCCAGGCTGGCTCTGCCCAGCTCCGGCTCCAGCTCCCGGCCGGACTGGGGTTCGATCCCCTGCCGGCCTGAGGACCCCGGGGGGGTGTTTGGTTCCCCCGGTCAGTGCCTCCAGCCGGGGACACGTCCCCCCTTCGCCGGCCGTGCTCAGCTCATGGACCGAGCTGGGGGTCTCGCTCGGAGGCCAGTTTTCTAACCCTTTCATCGTCCTGGGGGCTCCTCCCCGATTGACCCACGTCCTCCTCGAATCGCGGGCACCGGAACGGGAGCCAGGACCCAGCCGCGGGAAAACCCCCTCCCGGCTCCTACCCGAGATCCCCCCGGCCACGGCCCAGGCCGGCGTTCGCCCGTCACCCCGTCCAGCTGGAGACGGAGCTGCCCAGGGTCTGCCGGGGGGGAACTAACGGGGGACCAGGGATCTGGGGAGCCAGAGTCCTGGGTCCTTCGTTCCTTTCCTCCCTGGGGAGCCGGCCCCGCTCCGGATCAGCCGCTGGTGACGTGCGTGGTTCAGCCCCACGCAGCCGCCCGAGCGCTCAGACGACCACACGCCCAGCCCAGGACCTGTTTCCTGAGCGGGGCTGGAGGCCGGGTTGTATAAGCGGCCCCCGGGGGGCCGGGGGGGGGGGGTGGAAAAACTGGGTCACCGGCTCTCACGGCCTGTGGGAGGAAACAGACGCCGGCCGCGTCCTCTACCGCCTGAAAAACCACCGCGGCAGCAGTTAACCCTCATGCTCCAAGGCGGAGAGGGAGCGCTGGGAACTAGGGGTCAGGAAGGGACAGTGAGTCCAGCACTGGCCACTGGGTGGGTGTCTTGGGTCCTCTTCAGAAGCTGTGGGTCAGGTCTGAGGGGCACCGGCAGAGCTGGGGGGGGCAGGGCTGGGCTAGCAGGGGGCTGCGGGTCGGGAGTGAGGGGCACCGGCAGAGCTGGGGGGGCAGGGCTGGGCTAGCAGGGGCTGCAGGTCGGGAGTGAGGGGCACCGGCAGAACTGTGGCGTGGGGGGAGCCCAGGACTAGACTCTGCCGGTGCCCCTCACTCCCGACCCGCAGCCCCTGCTCCCCGAGCTCCGGGCTCCCCCCGCCCCACAGAACCTCCGGATCTAAACACACGACCCTTTGTGATGGAGCTCACGGGCCTGGGGGTTGCTGCTGGCCCCTCACCCCTGCCTGCGGCCTGGCCAAACCCACAGTCTTTTCTCTCGCCACATTGGGCGGTCAGCCCAGCTCCGGGTTCACTAGCCCAGCTCTGGGTTTCACTAGCCCAGCTCTGGTTTCACTAGCCCAGCTCCGGGTTTCACTAGCCCAGCTCCGGGTTTCGCCAGCTCAGCTCCGGGTTTCACTAGCCCGGCTCCGGGGTTTCACTAGCCCAGCTCTGGTTTCACTAGCCCAGCTCCAGGTTTCACTAGCCCAGCTCTGGGTTTCGCCAGCCCGGCTCCGGGTTTCGCTAGCCCGGCTCCGGGTTTCGCTAGCCCGGCTCCGGGTTTCTCCAGTCCAGCTCCGGGTTCACTAGCCCAGCTCCGGGTTTCACTAGCCCAGCTCTGGGTTTCTCTAGTTGGTCTCCCAGGCTTTGCTTAGCCGCTCTGTGGATTTTTCTAGCCATTTTGGCGAGGGGGAGTTGTGGGGGTTACGGCGTCTTGCAGCGTCTCCGGGCCCCTCCGCGGTAGCCGGGGACGGTTACCCGGCCTGGCTCCCTCCCAGCGCCGCGCCGGGCCCGGAAACACCCGGTTCCTGGAGCCGCTCGGTCCCAGCTCCGGCCAGGCTCCACCCCAGACTCAGCATCGCAGGTCGGAGACGGGCGGGAGGGGACGGCTGGGGCGGGACACACGGAGGGGGTCTGGGGGGGGAGCAGGGACCCGGGAGCCCCAGAGTAGCTTGTGCCGAGGAGGGGGGGGAGTGGTACTGCAGGGCGAGGCCGCCCCCTGGTGGCGGACGGTGGAACTGCAGCCCCTGCTGGGAGGATGGAGAAATGCAGCGGGGCTGGTTTAGGGGGTGTGAATGTCCCCCCCTACTGGGGGGGGTCTCTGCTGCCCCCTCCTGGCGGTGCTGTGGGGGGTCGGTGCGTGGGGGGGTGCACATGTGGTGTGAGGTGCAGGGGGCATGTGGAAGGGGGACATGTGTGGGGTGCGTGTGGGGAGGAGCATGGGGGGGGTGGAAGGCGTGTGGGGGGGGTGAGGGAGGAATATGGGGGTCTACTCCCCCCCCAGCTGAGCCCCTAGCCCCGGAGGCTGCCCCCAATGGCGGCGTAGGTGACGAGTTCGCCCGCGGGCGCCGGGCGCCGACCCGGCTTCACCCTCAGCTCTGCGTAGCTCGGCTCTGGGGCCTGGGCGAGACGGACAAAGACGGACCCGTCACCCCACAGCCCCATCATCCCCCCACAGACCCCCTCAGCCCTCCCACAGCCCCGTCAGCCCCCCCCCCCCCCCCCCCCCCTCTCAGCCCCCCCCCCATCAAACCCACAGCCTCTCCACAGCCTGGCAGCCCCCCCCCCGACCCCTCAGACCCCTTCCCCATGGCCCCATCAGCCCTGTCAGCCCCCCACGGACATCCCAGCCAGGATTGTCCCTTCAGCTCTTCCCCCAGGTGATCCGCCCCCCACAGCCCCACCTCCCGAGCCACCTCCCAGGTCAGCCTTGTCTCCACCCCAGGCACCTCCGGCAGGGGAGCCCCCGACTCACAGATCCAGCCCCCCAGGTACCACGCTGCCTGTCCCTGCACACGCCCCTCCATCCCCCCCCCACCCCTCCCTCCCCCCCCCCCCCCCCCCCTCCCCCCCTACGTCCATCCCCCCCCCACACCCCTCCCTTCATCCCCCCAGCGGGGTCTCACCTGCATTGGGGCTTCCGTCTGGGGTCCTACTTCTCGCTGGTCTAGGGGGATCATTCATGTAATTAATTAACCAGCAGGAGCCAGAAATCGCTAGTCAGCGGCCCAGAATCACAGCTCAGCCAATAGCCAATTAGAATAATCAGTAGCCAATTATCAAGTTCGTTGGCCTAATCAGTTCTCAGGAACAGCCAATAATCAGTTCTCAGCATAAATCAGCCGCCAATAACCAGGGATCAGCAGCTACCCAGCGCAGCCAACACTCGCCAGTAGCCACTCAGCAGGAATCCGTAGCCAGCCCGTAATCGATACTCGCTAACGGAGCTGGCAGTCTGGGGCCATTAATTGGTAAGTGGTGATTGGCAGTCGACGGGAAGACGACAGGGACTGGTAGCCAGGAATTGATAATTAGTCGCCAATAGACAACTATGCATAGAAGCCAATAAGCAGAAGCCATTAGCCAATGGGCAGTAGCCAGTCATCAATAACCTTTAGACAATAATCAGTAGCCATTAGTCAATCGCTGGTAGCCAGTAATCTAGCAAGAATCTTTAGCCAGGAACCAGGAGCCAAAAATCGATAATTGGTAGCCAGTAATCAGCAGATAATAATAAATATTCAGTACCCAGCAATCAATAATCAGTAGCCAAAAATCGATAGCCAAGAGCCAATTATCAATCAGTAGCTAGTAATCAATAGCCAATAATCAATATAATTAAACAGTAGCTAATAATAGTGAACAATCAATAACCAGGAACCAATTGCCAACCAGAAGCCAGTAATCAATAAATAGCCAATAATCAATAATAAGGAGTCAATAGCCAATCAGTAGCTAATGATAGCAAATAATCAATAACCAGGAGCCAATTATCAATCAGTAGCTCATAAGGTCCCCAGTTAGTGGTCAGGGTCAATGTCAGGGTCCCCGGTTAGGGGTAGGGATGGGGTTTGGGGTCAGGGTTTGGGGTCCATGGTTGGAGCTTGGGGTTCGGGTCAAGTCTGGGGCTGAGGGTCAGTGTCTCTGGCAGCCCCCCCTCAATCTCACTGTGACACCTGGTCACCTCACTATTCACCACTGTCGTGTATTTAGGACACCTTTTGTGCAAAGTGCGCCTTGTCATTGTAAAAGTCTGGATCTGCTCGACAGGCTCATCTCGTTGGATTGTGTGCACTACCGGCGGGTGCGATGTTATGGAGTTTGTCTGCGTGTGTTACTGAAACACGATGTGAGGTTGAGAACACCCACAGGAGCCTTTCGGGTACAATCGTGAAAAGGCCAAACAAGGCTAACGGCTCACTGAGAAAACACTGAAACGCTGGTGAAAGTGCAGCCGGGAGGCTGGTGG
>NW_020715478.1:29499-45338 GCF_002925995.2 Terrapene triunguis
CCCAGCCACACTCCCCTGTCAGCATTCACAGACCACAGTAAGAACAGACCCAGTTCGTCACATGGTGTCACAGCCAGCTCGTGATGTCGGGGGGGGGGGATGTTACGAGGCTCCGGTGTCACTCACCGCAGGCTGTGATGTCACTGCGACATGTGATGTCATGTCCTGAGCCAGGCAGCATCACCCCGGTGCGTGATGATGTCACGCTCGGCACCCTGTGATGTCATACACAGGGGGCTGTGATGTCATACGGCTGTGAGGTCACCCACCCGGGATTCTTGTGACCTCACGTGCCAGTCATTACGAGGTGACAGGGGTGTGATGTCATAAGCCGGGGTGATGTCAGCAGGCTCTGATGTCACACACGGATTCCTGTTATGTCATACTCAGACTGCTGTGATGTCAGGGTTGTGAGGTCACCCGCAGATAATGGTGATGTCATGAGCACGGCACTGATATCACCCACTGAGGTCCTCTGACCCCCCCACGCCACTGCCCACCACCATGGGGCTGCCCCCCAAGCTCCGCCCCCAACCGAGCCCCCGCTCTCTGCCCCCAACACGGTCCCCTCTTCCTACCCAGCTCCGCCCCCAACCCAGCCCCGTCTCTCTGACCCCAGGAATTCCTGGATGACCCCAAATACAGCACAGACGAAGACCTGCCGGAGAAGCTGGAGGCCTTCAAGAGTGAGTGACGCCCGAGGGGCGGACGGGGGCTCATTTGGGGTGGGGCCAAGTCGCCTGAGGGCTGAGGGGGAGACCAGGGGTCCCAGGCCCCCTGGGGGTGGGGGGCAGCAGGTGCCAGGGGGCTGGTGATGGGGCAACGCCCCTGAGAGTGTGGGGGGAGCGGGGGCCCCGAGTGCCTCTGTCTAATCCTCTTGTCCGTCCGTCCCTCCTGCAGAGAAATACATGGAGTTCGACCTCAACGGGGAGGGGGACATCGGTGAGTTCCCGTGTGCGAGCGTGTGTGTGTGAATGTGCGTGTGTGAGCATGTTTGTGTGTGTGCGAGCGTGTGCAACCGTGTGTGTGTACGAGCATGTGTGTGCAAGCATGTGTGTGTGAGCGTGTGCGAGCGTGAGCACGTGCGGACGTGTGTGTGCGAGCGTGTTTGTGCGAACGTGTGGGAGCGTGTGCGAGTGTGTGTGTGCGTGCAAGCATGGGTGTGTGTGCGACTGTGTGTGTGTGCGCTACTGTGTGCGTGTGCGAGCGTGTGTGTGCGAGCGTGGGCGTGTCCCCGCTGGCCCCCTGATCTCTGCTCCCCCCCAGACATCATGGCTCTGAAGCGGATGCTGGAGAAGCTGGGGGCGGCCAAGACCCACCTGGAGCTGAAGAAAATGATCACGGAGGTGACGGGCGGCCAGGGCGAGACCATCAGCTACCGGGACTTCGTCCGCATGATGCTGGGCAAGCGCTCGGCCATCTTCAAACTGTGAGCACCCCTCACTCCCGACCCGCAGCCCCGGGATCCCCGCCCAGCCGGCACCCCTCACTCCCGACCCGCAGCCCCGGGACCCCCGCCCAGCCGGCGCCCCTCACTCCCGACCCGCAGCCCCCGTCCCCCCTGTCCCCGCAGCCCGGCCGGCGCCCCTCACTCCCGACCTGCAGCCCCCGTCCCCCCTGTATCCCCCGCCCGGCCGATGCCCCTCACTCCCGACCCGCAGCCCCCGTCCCCCCTGCCTCCCCAGCCCGGCCGGCGCCCCTCACTCCCGACCCGCAGCCCCTGGGTCCCCCTGTCGTTCACCCCGTCTCCGTCCCCCCCGCAGGATCCTGATGTATGAAGACAAAGCCAAGGAGAAGGAGGAGAAGCCAGCCGGCCCCCCAGCCAAAAGGGCCATCACTGACCTCCCCTAGCTGACCCCGGCGCCCCCCCTCCGGGGAGCTGTTGGGGGCCCCGGGCAGGGAGCTTCTGCATCCCTGCTCTGGGGTTCCCCTGGTTCATGTCGCTGCTGGAAACCAAGCCACTAACAACGTCCGTGGGGGGGCAGGGGGGCAGCACCCAGGCTGGGGTGGCAGGGTTGGGGGGGCTGGGAGGCAGCCTGCAGGCTGGGGGGGCAGGGTTGGGATGGCTGGGGGGTGCAGTTTTGCCAGACCCACTAGGGGGCAGCACATCGGGGGAGCCTGGGGGGCAGGTCCTGGGGGAGGCTGGTTTTGCAGGGGGGCCCTGGGGGCCAGAGCTGAGCCCCCCCTCAGTTCACCTCGACATGTCCCCTGGGCTGAGGATCGTGACCTCTTCCCCCCCCCCCCGCGCCCTCTTTGGCCCTAGCTCCTAACTCCCGCCAACCCTGCAAAGGATTCTGGGATTGTCAGACCTTATCACACCTCCCCTATGACTCCCGCCAACCCTGCAAAGGATTCTGGGATTGATAGACCTTGTCACACACAGGACCCCCCCCCCCACATGACATATGCTAAGCCTGCAAAGGATTTTGGGATTGCCCCTCCCCCCATGCCAGACTCACGCCAACCCCACAAAGGTTTCTGGGCCAGCCAAGGCGGGGGAGGTTAAAGGTCGAGAGCCCCTTGGCACTCATGGGGTCGGTGTGAGGGGTGAAAGGTCGGGGGTCACAGGGGGTGACCCATACGTGCGGCACTGTCAATAAAGGCCTCTTAATGACCCTGCTGTTGCCTGGTGGTTTCTATGGGGGGGGTCACTGATCATGGGGGGAGCATGATGTCATCCCCAGCCAATCAGGAGCCTCCAGGCAGGTGCAATGGGGATAGAAGTCTCTGATTGGCGAGGAAGTGGGTGAGTTGGGCTTTTCCGCCCGGGTGGAATGATCCATTAGCAGCGGAGGTGGGAATGTCCCATTATAGAGGGGAAGTGGGGGTGCCTTCCAGTGGAATGGCCCATTATAGCCGGGGGGGGGCGGTGGGTTGGGATGGAATGTACCATTATAGAAGGGTGGGAGGTATCTCCTGATGGAAAGGTCCATTATAGCAACATAGAATGGGAAGGGCCCTCGAGAGGTGTCTGGTCCGGTCCCCTGCACTCAGGGCAGGACTCAGTATTATCTAGACCAGGGGAGGGCGAACCGGCACCACATCCCTGCGGCCCTGGGGGGAGGGGACAGAGGGCTCGGTGCGCCGCCCTCGCCTGCAGGCACCGCCCCTGCAGCTCCCATTGGCCGAGAATGGGGACCTGCGGCCAATGGGAGCTTCGGGGGTGGTACCCGCAGGCGAGGGCCTCACCCCACCCCCAGGGGCCACTGCTGGACATGCTGGCCACCTCCGGGAGCAGCACAGGGCCAGGGCAGGCTGGGAGCCTACCTTAGCCCCCCTGCACGCCCTGCCACCCCGGAGCCGCTCCAGGTAAGCAGTGCCGGGCCGGAGCCTGCACCCCGAACCCCTCCTGCACCAAACCCCCTGCCGCAGGCCCTCCTGCACCCCGCTCCCCTGCCCTGAGCCCCCTCCTGCACCCCACCCACACCCCAACCCCCTGCCCTACATTCATGGCCCTGCATACGATTTCCCCACCCAGATGTGGCCCTTGGGCCAAAAAGTTTGCCCACCCCGATCTAGACCATCCCTGACAGGTGTTTGTCCAACCTGCTCTTAAAAATCCCCAATGACGGAGATTCCACAACCTCCCTAGGCAATTTATTCCAGTGCTTAACCACCCTGACAGTTAGGAAGTTTTTCCTAATGTCCAACCTAACCCGCCCTTGCTGCAATTTAAGCCCATTGCTTCTTGTCCTGTCCTCAGAGGTTAATGAGAACAATTTACCTCCCTTCTCCTTGTAACAACCTTTTATGTACTTGAAAACTGTTCTCATGTCCCCTCTCAGTCTTCTCTTCTCCAGACTAAACAAACCCAGTTCTTTCAATCTTCCCTCACAGCTTATGTTTTCTAGAGCTTTCATCATTTTTGTTGCTCTTCCCTGGACTTTCTCCAATTTGTCCACATCTTTCTTGAAACGTGGCACCCAGAACTGGACACAACACTCCAGTTGAGGCCTAATCAGTGTGGAGTAGAGCGGGAGAATGACTTCTCGTGTCTTGCTTACAACACTCCTGCTAATACAGCCCAGAATGATGTTCGCTTTTTTTACAACAGTGTTACACTGTTGACTCATATTTAGCTCTTGGTCCACTCTGACCCCAGATCTCTTTCCACAGTACTCCTTTCTAGGCAGCTATTGCCCATTTGTTCTTATTGAATTTCATCCTATTTATTTCAGACCATTTCTCCAGTTTTGTCCTGATCATTTTGAATTTTAATCCTATCCTCCAAAGCACTCACAACCCCTCCCAGCTCGGTATCGTCCACACACTTTATCAGTGGACTCTCTCTGCCATTATCTAAATCATTGATGAAGATATTGAACAGAACCAGACCCAGAACTGATCCCTGCGGGACCCCACTCGTTATGTCCTTCCAGCGTCACTGTGACCCACTGAGAACTACTCTCTGGGAACGGTTTTCCAACCAGTTCCAAACCCACCTTATAATAGCTCCATCGATGTTGTATTTCCCTAGTTTGTTTAGAAGAAGGTCACTCGAGACAGTATCAAAAGCCTCACTAAAGTCCAGATATACCACGTCTCCCGCTTCCCCCTACGCACGAGGCTTGTGACCCTGTCACACAAAGCTTTCAGGCTGGTCTGACACACTTTGTTCTTGACAAACCCACGCTGACCGTTACTTATCACCTCATTATCTTCTAGATGTATGCAAATTGATTGCTTAATTATTTGCTTCATTATCTTTCCAGGTATAGAAGTTAAGCTGACTGGTCTGTAATTCCCCGGTTTGTCTTTATTTCCCTTTTTATAGCTGGGTACTAGATGTGCCCTTTTCCAGTCTTCTGGAATCTCTCCCACCTTCCAGGACTTTTCAAAGATAATCGCTAATGGCTCCGATATTTCCTCAGTCACTCCTTGAGTATTCTAGGATGCATTTCATCAGGCCCTGGTGAGCTGAAGACATCTAACTTGTCTAAGTAATTTTTGACTTGTTCTTTCCCTATTTTAGCCTCTGATCCTACCTCATTTTCACTGGCATTCACTATGTTAGACGTCCAATCATCACCAGCCTTCTTGGTGAAAACCGAAACAAAGAAGACATAAGCACCTCTGCCATTTCCACATTTTCTGTTATTGTCTTTCCCCCCTCACTGAGTAACGGGCCTACCTTGTCCTTGGTCTTCCTCTGGCTTCTAATGTATTTGTGGAATGTTTTCTTGTTACCCTTCATGTCCCTAGCTAGTTTGATCTCCTTTTGTGCCTTGGCCTTTCTAATTTTGTCCCTACATACTTGTGTTATTTGTTTATATTCCTCCTTTGTAATTTGCCCTATTTTGCACTTTCTGAAGGACTCTTTTTTGAGTTTTAGATCATTGAAGATCTCCTGGTTACGCCAGGCTGGTCTCTTGCCATCCTTCCGTCTTTCCTACGCGGTGGGGTAGTTTGCTCTTGTGCCCTCAGTAATGTCCCTTTGCTTCCCGTGGGATCTGACCTGCCAACTCCCTGAGTTTGCTAACGCCTGCCGCCTTGAAACCCATGGTCTGTATTGTGCTGTTCTCCCGCCTACGAATCACCAACTCGACCATTCCAGGGTCACGTCCACGCTCCAATTCTCAATGATAACGGGGTATAGAACATTCCATGATAGGATGGGGGTGTCGTGAATTATAGGGGGCATTGGAATGTTCCATTATAGCGGGGATGGGGGTGTTAGAATGGCCCATTATAGGTGGAACATTCCATTTTGGAGGGTAGAGGGGTGTCTCCTTGTGGAAGGGCCTATTATCTCCGGGGAGGTGGGCTAGTTCCTGATGGCATGACCCAGATGAGGGAGAGTGGCACAGTCCATTTAATGGGGAGGCGGAATGGTGGAATGGCCCATTACAGCAATCCCGGGAGGGTGCCACTGCGAGGAACTGTCTATTATAGCAGGTGGACTTGAAACATCCCATGATTATATGAAGGGGGAGTCTCCCAGTGGAATGGTCCATTATATTTGTAAGTAAATGTGGTTGGAACTTCTCACTGTAATGGGGAGGTGCCTCTCCAGGTGGAATGGTCCATTATAGCAGGTGGGATTGGAACATCACATTATAATAACGAAGGGGAGTGTCATGGTGAAATAGTCCTTTATCATTATTGGAGGGGGGGTTGGAATATCCCATTGTACTATGTGGGTGCGGGGGGATCTCCCAGTGGGACATTTCATGATGGCAGGGCAGGTGTCTATGGCCTGGTCAGGATTAGTCTACAATACATAAACCCCCCCTCAGCCTTCCCCTCCCTGGATTCTCCACCCCCCACCCCGTTCAATGGAGTATGCCCTAATAAACCTCCTCCTTTTCCAGGAGACCCTCCTCTTGGGAATAAATTATGCAAATGATACTGCCCCTCTCCGAAAGGTGCATATTTGCATAAATTATGCAAGCAAATATTCTCTTATTTACATAATTTGCCTTAGGACACCACCCCCATTGTTACATAAATTATGCAGATAGAAAAAACTGTTAATGGCGCCCTTTGATTTTTCAAAACCCATGTTAATTACAGGCCCTCCCACACGCACACTGCATTCCAGCTGGTCCCCGCCTCCTTTCCAATAAATTGTTCAAATCAACTGATTTTATTATGCCAGAAGCCACGCCCCTTATGCAGATGAGGACATTAAATTACCTCAATGGCATTACATCACAATCCAGGATTTATGCAAATTAGAAGGATCTCCAGGTATTAGCCCAGAAGCCTCTTATATTTTGCATACATTATGCTAATGAGCAAAGCGCTCCCTATGCCCCTAGTTCATTACATCTCTGTTTATGCAAATGAACAGACCCTCCAAATAATCCAGTTTTAGTGTGGGTGGGTTGCACGTTAGGTACATGAACATAACCACTAAATAACCCTGGTTAATTATAATTACACCACTAGCCTAGGCTGCCTTGTAAAAGTTATGCAAATGAACAGAAGCCCTTAAGCACACCTCGTTTTATTTTATCAATAGCCACTCTCCTAGTGCATAAATTATGCAAATATAAAAGAGCTTAATTTGATACCAGGAACCTCCTTCCCTTCGCAGACATTATGCAAATGAGAGACAAACTCACAAGACTTCTGCTGGACCACAAACCTCTCCTCTTTTGCATAAATTATTCAAAAGAGAAAGCGTCCGAAACGTCAGCCGCAATCCAAAAGCTCCGCCCTTTTGCATAAATTATGCAAATCACAAACAACCCCCTAAAGGCCACTATTCCATCCTGCAAGAATCCCCACCGCTTCTGCATAAATTAGGCAAATTTTTCAGCCCCGTGCCAATGCTGTGGCCCTGGGAAGCCCCGCCCCCTTCCTATTGACCTTTCTCCGCCCCCTCCCAGACCCTAGCCCCGCCCTTACGCAGCGTGGGGGCGTGGCCTCTCCTGCGCCGCCGGGGCCTGGGACCCGGATGGCCGTTTAGTCGGTGCCGAGACGCCGAGGCTCCCACATCGGGCCCTGGAAAAAAAAAAAAAAAAAGGGGGGGGGGGGACCCGCCGTAATCCGCATCCATCCTCCGCCTGACGCCCCCATCCGCTCTCGGGAAGCCCGTATCCGGATAGAGCGGACCGAGCCCGATCCGAAGAGGTGGGTATCGACCCGGTTCCGACCCACTGGGCTCGGCTCTCAGCCCCTAGAAAGGGGGCGGGGGGGGAGACGGCTCGGCTCGAGCCGGTAGAACGTTCAGGCCTCCGCCATCTTGTTTCCAGCCCTCTCCTTCTCCCTCCCCCCCCATCTTCATCCACATCCATCCGCCCCTCGGGGGCCCCCATCTTCCCCCCTGGACCCCCCCATCCCCTCCCAAATCGCTTCCACTACCACCTCCAGGGGCCATTTGCCCCATGGGGGGGCGTCTGGGGTCACTAACCCACCCCAATACAGAGCCTCAGAGAGGAGGGTTCAAGTGACTGTTGAGGGGGGAGTAGTGCCCCCACAATTCCCCAAAACGTGTCCCCCCTGGGGTGTGGGCTCCATGAGGGGTCACCATGGGGTGTATGCAGTGGGGGGCCTGGATCCCCTTGCACCCCCCTTTTGGCCCCAGAATTTCAAAGCCACTGAAGCTACCCCACAAGTTTAAAGGGGAATGGGGGGTTAATGGGGTTTTGGGGTGAGGGTATCAGGGGGGGCTGGGCAGGTGGGGAGAGACGGGGTGAAGGCTGCTGTCACCCCCTTCTCCCCCATGGCTGTCAATTTTACCCCCACGATTCAACCCACTGCAAAAATCCTGCCCGCTCTTTGTGGGGTCCCGGCACATTTGTAGGAGCGGTCTTGGGGTACCACAGAAATCTGGGGTCCGTGGGGATGCCTGGGCAAGGGGTGAATCTCATTGTTCTTTCTCTGTTTCCCTAAAAAAAAAAAAAAAATCAACCCCACGGAACACCTCAGCGCTCATTTTGGGGGGGCTTTTGATGCTACTATTGGGGTGACTGTGAATTTTGGGGTGCACGTTGATGCCAGAGCAGGGCTGCGTCTTAGTGAACCCGCTGCTTTGGGGGAAAAAATCAAAGCCACTGTAAAAACCTCATCTGTATTTCTGGGGTGGCATTGTTTCATGTATTGGGGTATTGTTGAGATTTGGGGGGAGTCAATCAGGGCTAATTAAATCCCTTTTCATTCTTTCTATAGCACCCTAAAGTATTTAAGTCACTGCCAAAAACCCAGCCCACTTTTGCGGGGGGTAAGACAAAAATTCTCATGGAAATAATGGTCTGTCATTGAAATGTGGGGTGCATGCTGGTGGCAGATCAGGGGTGCCATTTAATTTCTCTCTTTCCCTCCTGTTATTTAAAGTGGCACCCTGAATTCATCTGAAAAACCCCATCTACGCTAGTGAGATGGTACTGAAATTTGGGGTGCATGCCTGTTGATCTCGTGGAAACCTCCTTTTCCTTTCAACGACACCTGAGAAAAATCTTAAACCGCTGTAAAAAAAAAAAAAAATACAACTAAACCCCAATTTTGGGGTAATAGACAACTTTCCTCATTCTGGGGTGTTGGTTTAGGACACAACAGGGGGGTGGATCTAAATGAACCCCCTCCTTTCTTGGCAGTGCCCTCGTATTTTTAAATTACTGGGGGTGGGGGGGAATCCAGTCCCACATTTTCAGGCTGCTGGAAATCGGGGTATTGCTGAAATCTGGGTAGGGGAAGGTGATTATGAAGCAGGGGGGAGCTTTTCCTAATTTTCCCCACCCTAAAAATATTCCATTGCAATGGAAGGAGAAAATATGGGGTGCTCATAGTAGAATAGGGTGTGAATTAGCCAGTAGTTTGATACCACCCTAAAAAAATAAACCATTGGCAATTTAAATGATAATCATGGTGGTGTGGAGATTTGGGGGTGTATTTTGGTGGTGGTGTGTAGCTTTACCCCTACAAACCCGTCAGTCCCTCCTTTAAAATGATATTGGGGTGATTCACATTTGGGGTGTGGTGACGGGATGAAGGAAGGTCTGGGTATCACCCCCCCCAGAAATAAGCCCCAATAACCAAAAAAAAATAAAAATCCACATGGATGTTCATTTGGGGAGGGGGGGTGCTGCCGTTTTGGGGTGGTCAATTTGAACTCTACCCTATATTTCAGCACCGCCCTACACCTACCAGTTGAATGCAGCAATCACAGATTCACTATTAGTCTGTGATTAGGGTGGGAATCAGCGGGTTTGTGTTGGTTTTGGGGGCTGGATTCTTATTTTACTTCTCTTTCTTACCCCGTAATTATCCTTTTCTCATAAAGAACGTTTAGGGCTAATATCATTGAATTTGGGGAGGTATATACGAGGTGGAATCGAAATACTACCCCACCCCTTTATAATGCCAACTCAGGCTTCAGCAGCTACATTATTTATATTCAGTCATTATCTGATTTATTTTTTTAAAATTATGTTGAAAGTGAAATTTGGGGCGTGGAGGGGATTCGGTCTTGATTTTTTTATTTTAAACTAGGAAAGAAGTAAAATAAGAGAGATCTGTGTGAATTATTAATAAATAGCCATTTAGCGTTAGAAAGCCAGTACATTTTGGGGCTGTGGAGTTGGTAATTTAAATAAAAAGGAGAGAATATAATAAAGAATGCATACCGTGCTGTGTGTACTGTAGGACTAATAATACAGAGTGAACTGAAATCCCTGACCATTATGTGGGCGTTTAAAAGATGGGGGAGCGAAGGGGGGAAGGTGGGGTTGGTATCCCTCGCTATTTTATTTTCGTTAAAATGTGGGTGTGCACAGTCGTCACCATATTTTGTGTTGTCTTTCTCGTGACACTCTGGAGGGCTGGGGCAGCACCGAAGAATCACGGTTAATTTGGCAGCATGCTTAGGGTTAGAAGAAAATTAGGAATGGGGGGAAAGGAAGCAGCTGAAATGATGGGTGGGGTCTTCTGATTTGCATGGTCCAGGCAATGTCGACATCGGTGAGGTGTCTGACATCTAACGATGAATTGAACAGTCCGTATCTGTGTATCATGGCGACTCTCCAATTAAGGCTGGGGGTCTCTTACCCCCCTGGAATTTATGATGCAAAAACATTCATGAATTCAATCATCGTCAAGGTTTTAAGAGGCCTCCCCAGGAGTATGCCGGTGGCGCTCTACCAAAGACAATGCTAAATTAATAAACCATTCGAAATGAACAGACATTATAATGAACTAACCCCCCGCTAGAGCTGTATTTGTGTATTGACATCAGGGACCACCCTGGTTATGCTGATGAATGCCAGATCCGAATGGTTTATTAATTCCATCTGCAGTGATATTCAGAATAACCGGCTCTCTGTACACTAATTGTTACCCGACGACACCAGGACGTTTTGCTGAGTTGTGAATGGATCCCCTTTTTGTGGGGGTGACGGGAAAATTATTCCTAGGGGAATCTTTATTTTCGTCTCCCTGCAGTGCTCATGATGGAGCATCCGTAATGTAGCCAAATTTCTACGTTTCGTGGTAGGGAACTAAATGTATACCATCGCTGCAAAGAGACCGGAGGAAGAATTCTGATTTACCTGTAAGTAAGGCCAGGAGAGATCGTTAAACCTTCCCTTTAATTACTAGATAAATAATCCACGACTATTAGCACGCATCATCTCTCTTAGAGAGGCCCCCAAATTACACTTATTCTAAAGCTCCATACACTGTTCGAGGGGCAGCCGATGTTACGTGTGACTGGAATGGGCCCTTTAAAAAGAAAATCCGTCATTTGAATGATCAACATTTGTGCAAAGAACCGGACACCTGAATAGCGAGGGTTTGCCTGGTCCCAAAACAAGATTAAAACACAGTATCAGTTGTCACTTTCCCAGCGAGTTCCAGTGGATGCTGCCCTGTTCCCGGATACTTCAGATGTAGCGGGATTGGTGCTTAAAGAAACCCAACCTCTCTGCTTCCTTCTCCGACACCTTCCTTCCATCTGCCAATCAAGTATCTGTAAAATAAAGGTTCTCCCCCCCCCCCCCCCCCCCCAAAAAAAAGGTGTTTTGCCCCTTGATCTCTAAGTAACTTGCAGCCATTTGTGGGAGATAATTGTCATGGCGTTACAATCTTAACACAGGATTTCAAAGATGGGCATTCACACAATACGTGTTAATCCCACGCTGTATCATTCACGCTTTAATTATATATAAATCATGTTAATGTTTTGTATTTTTTGGGATCTAGTGGACACAGCTGTGAATTGGACCAGTTATTAATATTTGTCTTGTTTACTCCTCACTTTATGATGTGATTGTCCTGTTTATCTAACAATATTTGTATTTCACTGTGGTGTTACGTACCAGGTACACTTAATCCTGCCTGGATGGGCTAGATTCTCTCTTCCAGGCCTACGTTTCTGTCGTTCTGTGGTAGTTGTATCCCCTGTTTGTTTGTTAACCATGTATATTGTGTGTGTATATTGCTAACGTTCTGTTTAACAATATTTAACAGGATATTTATTCTGGGTGCATTTTAACCTTTGTTCCTAAGAATATCCTGTATTCTCTTTCTTTCTTAGCCATATTTCTTAACAATATCTTGTATTTCTTAGCCATATTTGGTGTGACATTGTTAACACAAGGTACTGCCAGCCGATAAGAGGCATGCATAGTATTGTTAAGTGTTTTCGTTAAGTGTTTACGCCATGACTGGATTGTTTCCCCTTTAAATCTTAACAATCTTTGTGGCTCTGGATGTCTTGCTAACAAATAGAGAGGTGTGAACAATCCACATACACAATAAGAATTAAAGTGTTTGCAAATACAGGTACACCTCTACCCCCATATATCTCTGTCCTTGGGAGCAAAAAAATCTTACCGCATTATAGGTGAAACCGCATTATATCAAACTTGCTTTGATCTGCCGGAGTGTGCAGCCCTGCCCCCCCGGAGCACTGCTTTATCGCATTATATCCAAATTCGTGTTATATCGGGTCGCGTTATATCGGGGTAGAGGTGTACTGCTCTTGAGACAAAAAAAGCTGCTGTTAAGATTTGGGCCCCACCCCGCGATAATGACCCTTAGCTTTTACCTAGCACTTTCCATGGCTAGCTCTCAAAGTGCTTTACTAAGAAGGGTTAGTGTCCTTCTCCTGAGTTTACAGATGGGGAAACTGAGTCACGGGGAAGTGACTTCCCCTAAGGTCACCCAAGAGGCCAGGACGGAGCTAGTTCAAGGCAGGTGTCCTGAGTCCCTGTCCAGCGCGTTAATCTGCTAGGCCACACGGCTGCCTTTCTGGAAAGAAAATGCAGGATGGTCTTTACGACTACAGAGCAGCGTACATAACCCACCGGAGAAATGAATTAATATTGGGAGCCATTAGGAACACAGAGGCTCGTACTGGTGTCTTTGCGCTGCGTGGGTTATTTACAATCTTTGTATTTATTAAGAGTCTGGCTTTTTTTCCCCCTCCTGTTCTTGACCAGTCGTTTTTTCTTGATTCCTTCCATCCCTCCTCGTTTAACAGCGGTTGATTATTCTGGGTAGATTGTAAGAGGATTGCCTAGATTTCATGTGGATTTGTTTGTGCCCTTCCTTTGTTAATAGTAGTTTTGTTAGCGATAATTCTGGATGCTTTGGCTACACCTCTCCATTAGCAGGATGGTTTTTTGCTAGCGATATTATTTGTTACTTACTCCGTCCAGATTGGATAATTGTTCTTTGTAAGGATTGATTCCTCCCCCCCCCCTTTATTCTTAGGCTATTTTAGGGGTTGTTCTCGGGGTGGATTGTGTTTCTGCTTTTATTTTCTCTGTCACAGGTTCCTGTCCTTCTGCTTCCTTCCCCACCTTCTGAAAATCCAGCCAGGAATTAATTCAGGGCAGAGCAGTGGCCTGTTGTACAGGGAGTCAGACTGAGACTACGTCTTCACTACGGGGGGGGGGGGGGGAGTCGATGTAAGATACGCAAATTCAGTTACGCGAATAGCGTAGCTGAATTCGACATATCCGAGCCGATTTACCCCGCTGTGAGGACAGCGGCAAATCGACCTCCGCGGCTCCCCTGTCGACGGCGCTTACTCCTACCTGTGCTGGTGGAGTAAGAGCGTCGATTCGGGGATCGATTGTCGCGTCCCAACGAGACGCAATAATTCGATCCCCAAGAGATCAATTTCTACCCGCCGATTCAGGCGGGAAGTGAAGACGTAGCCCCAGGCTGAGAGTTATCCTTTCTGGCCTTAATCTGTGAAAATAAGCCCAGCCATCAATATCAGGAGGACCTCCTTGGGGTGTGGCTGTAACATTATCACCTGTCAGTTTGGGGCAGTGGAGTCATGGGTTTTCAGGGACCATTAGATCATCTGCTCTGAGTTTTCCTGTGTCACCCAGGCGAGGGAATCTCACCTGTTCCCCTGGCAGGCTGGAAATCCCAAACGACAGGGTGTGTAATTCTGTTGGCTGTTCCGTTATTCTTTCCCTGACAGTAGCCGCCCCATGGCCTGTGATTTCCAAATCCCATCTCTCTGCGCCATGGATTCTGTCCTCCCCAAACCTCCCCCTAAATTGGTCTGTGCTGGGGGTGGAGGGGAGAGACATCCCTGGTTCTTTTCCCACCACCCCTCCCTTTCCCCCTCATGGCTGCTAAAAGCGGCCAGTTTTATTCCCCCCTTTCCCAGGCCCTCCCAAGGGAGCGCTTGCAGCCTGGCTGGGCTCTGGAGAATTCCTCCCAGCTGCAGCCTCTCTGCCCAGCTGTGTCTTCCGACTCCGGGCTCGGGGTGTTGGCTCAGCCAGGAAGTATGGGGAAATCGGGCGCGGTGATTTCAGAGAGCGAGCGCACAGATTTAGCTTTCGGTTGGAAAGTGCTGCAGATCCCTTGGCGAGACACCGGTCCTGCTTTATAGCAGGGGGGCTGGGAGCCAGGACTCCTGGGTTCTCTCCCCAGCTCTGGGAGGGGAATGGGGGCTGGTGGGTTAGAGCAGGGGGGCTGGGAGCCAGGACTCCTGGGTTCTCTCCCCGGCTCTGGAAGGGGAGTGGGGGTTGGGGGGGGGGGCTGGGGGCCAGGACTCCTGGGTTCTGTCCCTGGCTCTGGGAGGGGAGTGGGGGCTGGTGGGTTAGAGCAGAAGGTTCTCTCCCCAGCTCTGGGAGGGGAATGGAGGCTGGTGGGTTAGAGCTGGGGGGCTGAGATTTCATATGGCTGACTCCAGGCAGCTTTAGGCTGGATTTCCCCATCGCCAGGCACTTGGGGTGAGCTGCCCCTCCTGAAATCCAAGACAGCCCCATCCCATGTCCTCATGCGACCCCAGCGTTGAGCTGGACCCCAGCTGTCAGGGAGACCCTGCGATCCCAGGCGTCTCAGCTGTGCTGAGCTCAGGCTCAGAGGGTGAGTCAAGGACGTGCCCTTAAAGGGGCAGGTGCAGGCACTGAGGATGGAGTGAAACTAACCCCAGGGGTTAGAAACGCTTCCCTTCCCTGCCCCGGGTCTGACCCGGAAGGAAAACACCAACTGCCTCAGGGCCACATTACGCAAGTGGCCCCGTCAGTTTCATCTTCCCTTGTTTGTTTGGAACTACAGAAATACCCCCTCATTCCTGGTTCCCTGTTGTGTGGCCTTGAGGAAGTATGGACTGCATTCAGAGCCAGATCTCCTTCACCCCCCTGTTGTTGTTTATGTTGCAAGGGGAAAGTTTGAAATCCAAAGCAAAATTGCAGCAAAACCTTTCCCAGGGATGCTGGATTGGCTGATCTATTGTTATAACAAACCCTCATGTTCCTGGACTTAAAATAAAAACCATACGGGACTCAACCACTCTCATAAAAAACCAGGGGTCACTTTGTCTGATGCTGTCTCTGTCGTTTTCTTTTTTTAAAATGGTCTCTCGTAGGAAGTGGGTGAGGTGGTTTGTGTGGGACCTAACATAAACACAGAGCTTTAAACCAATTCCCCTTGAAACACCCACTTTCAGCGGAAAGGCAAATTTGTAAAGGTGACAAGGAAACTCGGAAGGGCAGAAAAATGGCAGGATTCCCAGGTCCTGTCCCGGGCTCTAGCTGGGGGGTGGGGTTAGAGGGGGTGGGGCTGGGAGCCAGGACACCTGGGTTCTCACCACTGTCCTCCCTGCAGACAGAGGCACGTTTCGCGAGGCGCCAGGAGGAACCAACGTACTCAATGACCTTCCAGCGCGATGTCAGATCGTTTGGGGCAAACAGCAAAGGGGAAGGATGGAAAAAAGTATTCGTCGCTCAACCTGTTTGATACGTACAAGGGAAAGTCCTTAGAGATTCAGAAACCCACAGGTACAGGCACGAAGGGGCGCTGTGCTGCAGGGAGGGGGCCGTAGGGGGCGCTGTGCTGCAGGGAGGCGGGTGCAGGGGGCCGTAGGGGGCGCTGTGCTGCAGGGAGGCGGGTGCAGGGGGCCGTAGGGGGCGCTGTGCTGCAGGGAG
>NW_020715478.1:45738-49943 GCF_002925995.2 Terrapene triunguis
AGGGGGCCGTAGGGGGCGCTGTGCTGCAGGGAGGCGGGTGCAGGGGGCCGTAGGGGGCGCTGTGCTGCAGGGAGCAGGGCGGGGGGTCAGAACAGGCCCTAACCTCTCTCCCCCTACAGTAGCCCCTCGCCATGGCTTGCAGAGTCTCGGGAAAGTTGCCATTGCCCGGCGTATGCCACCCCCTGCGAACCTGCCAAGCTTAAAAGCAGAGAACAAAGGCAATGACCCCAACGTCTCACTAGTACCAAAAGACGGGACAGGATGGGCAAGCAAGCAGGAACAGTCAGACCCAAAGAGGTGAGGAGCCGTCCCGCCTCGGAGTGGGGGTGGGCCTGGCTCAGGGAACGGGGCCTTTCCCCTCTAGGGGGCGCCAGCTCCCATCAGGCCCCAGGTCTGAAGTCTGTGTGTCTCTCTCTCTCTCTCTCTCTCTCTGCCTGGTTCATTCCCTCCCTCTCAGTACCGATGCCTCGACAGCTCAGCCGCCGGAATCGCCGTCGCCGCCGGCTTCACAGACGTCTGCCTCAAACCCACCGAAACGACCCCCGACAGCACCCGAGGTGAAGACACTGGGGTGGGGGGTGTCTCTCTTGACAGAGATCAAGATCCTCGGGATGCCTTTAGGGGAACTCCCCAAACAGTGTCCGGGATGGAGAACAAGGAGAGTCCTGACTCCCAGCCCCACCCAGCCCACCGTTCTAACCACTAGACACCACTCCCCTCCCAGAGCCAGGGAGAGAACCCAGGAGTCCTGGCTCCCAGCCCCACCCAGCCCACTGTTCTAACCACTAGACACCACTCCCCTCCCAGAGCCAGGGAGAGAACCCAGGAGTTCTGGCTCCCAGCCCCCACTCCCCTCCCAGAGCCGGGAGAGAACCCAGGAGTCCTGGCTCCCAGCCCCACTGCTCTAACCCACCAGCCTCCACTCCCCTCCCAGAGCCGGGAGAGAACCCAGGAGTCCTGGCTCCCAGCCCCCTTTTCTAACCCACCAGCCCCCACTCCTCTCCCAGAGCCGGGGAGAGAACTCAGGATTTCTCTCTCTTGCAACCAGCCTGCGTCCATGTCACTGGCCCCTAGACCCCGCTGGCATTTCCTAGGGCCACAGGGGGCGCTAGTGCTGGAGGTTGGTGCTGCGGCCTGTAACCGCTCTCTGCCGAAGGAGCTTCCCAGCCTTGGCGGCAGGATCTGAGAGAGAATCAGCCAGTGGGAGCTGTTCAATGAGCAGCTGGGAACGTGGGGCTGGGGGTGGATCTTGGGAGGCTGGTAAGGGGGCTGCAGTCCCCAGAGTCAAACTAACCCCTCCCCCTCCTTTGTTCTGTCAGAATCCCCCTACAGTAGCAAGCGGGGTAAAGTCTTGGGCACAGGCCAGCGTTACCCATGGAGCGCAAGGAGATGGTGAGTTCGTTTACCAATCCCCTGGAGTGGGGCTTGGGGGCAGGGAGCTGGGGCTTCTTAGGGGGATACTCTAATGTCAAACACAGCGTTAACCCGGGGAACTCTCTGCCACTTGATGTCATGGAGTCAAAGAGCCTAGCAGGCTCAGACACTTCAATGGCTGATGGGAGCTCTCAGGCTCAGTTAGAGGGGATGAGACGTGAGGGCTCGAATCCCAACCACCAACTGTCCAGGGCATGAGCCAGCTGTTGAGCCAGTGATCAGGAAGGACACGCCCACCCCCATTGGGCACCACCCACGGGCTGGGTTCTGAAGCAGCTGGCCCTGACCTCTCAGAGACAGGCTAGGTGGGCCCCAGTCTCATTCTGCCAGGCAGTTCCCTGGCTTGGTCCTCCAGGGTCATAGAAATGAAAGACATTGGCCCTCAGGGGTTGGCGAGTTGGCACGTCACAGCCTCTTGCGTCTAGCTACAAAGAGGTGGAGGCTGATCGGTTCACCAGGGTCATAGACGTAGCAATTCTCACCCCTTTGGTCCTGAAGAGTCATAGAGCTGGAAGATAATTGGTCCTCCGGGGTCATAGAGGGGACAACTCTTTCTGTTCCATGATCCTCCGGGGTCATAGAGGTGGGCTAGTCAGTCAGCCTCCCTCTCTCCGCAGGTGGAAAGGGATCAAGCCTACTGTCGCGATTCTCTCGCGAGGAATTTCCGACCCTGCAGGCGGCTGGAGACCAGGACAAAGCTGGCAAAGAAAAGGACACTACCGATGCGTCGTATGGGCCCGGACCAAACCTCCGCCCCCAGAGTGAGCCCCGCCCCTCCCAGGCAGGGGTGTCCCAGGGCGGCACTGGGGGCCTGTGACATCAAAGACCCCAAAGTGCTGGGCCCCCTAACTGAGCCTTGAACCCGGCTATGCCAGCCAAACCTTGGCCAGCCCCTGCCTGCCCCAGGGTGTGTCCCCTCGGTCCCCCCCGCGCATGGCAACCGGACTGGGGAGACCCCTTCTCTGCGGGCCACGACCTCGTTCTGTTCAGCTGCTCCCCCATTTCTGCGTCCCACCCCAGAGGGGCTGCATCTCTGTGCTGGGCCAGGGGTCCCCGGATAACCAGCCCCCGCGCCCCACCCCAGAGGGGCCGGGGGTCCCTGGATAACCAGCCCCCCGGCGGCGCGTTGCCTTACCCCATCCCCCTTTCCTTTGCAGATGCGACGAGCTGGCGGGATGGAGGCGGGCGGGGCACTGACGGGGAGGTGCCCGAGCAGCACCCCGGAGCCCCCGACGGGCGGGCCGGGGTGGGCATGCAGCCCTCCGCCCCGCCCCACTTCCCTCCCTACCGGGGCATGATGCCACCATTCGTGAGTGTCGGGGGGGGTTGCTCTGTGGGGAGGGGCAGGGGGGTTTGATCCGTGGGGAGGAGCAGGGGGGGGGGGGGGGGGGTCCCGGGGGGGGGGGGGGGGGGGGGAAGAGGTGGGGGGCGGACACCTATCCAGGGAGTGATCCATCTCCGTGACTGAAGGTGGCTCAGCAGATCGGGGTTCATGGGGGGACGGGTGGGGGCTGAACTCTTCCCCCCAGCATTGGGGGGCCCCCTTAACAGCCCGTCTCTCCACAGATGTACCCCCCGTACCTCCCGTTCCCGCCTCCGTATGGGCCGCAGGGACCTTACCGCTACCCCACCCCGGACGCACAGAGGTGAGTTGAGGGGGGCTGTCAGGATGCCTGGGTTCTCTTCCCAGCTCTGGGGGTGAGTGGGGTCTACTGGTTGCAGCCAGTTGCCAGATCTCCTGGGTTCTGTCCCTGGATCGGAGGAAGAGGGGGGAGGAGGGAGTGCGGTCCAGTGGGTTGGAGCAGGGGGGTGGGGCTGGGAGCCCGGACTCCTGGGTTCTGTCCCTAGCCCCTCCATGGTTCTCCCTCCCCCCAGGTTCCCGCGGCTGGCTGGGCCCCGCCCCTCGCAGCCCCCCCAGCGCGCGGCGGAGCCGGTGAGCCGCCCGCCCGTGCTCCGGCAGGACGATCTGAAGGAGTTCGACGAACTGGACCAGGAGAACGACGAAGGCTGGGCAGGTAGCGCCCCCCGCTGGGGATCCGGGGGGTGGGGGGAGCTCCTTTCCTCCGCTGCCCCCCAGCCTCGACACACAGCCCCGGGGCCCCCCCGCGTCCGGCTGTGGGGCAGGCTCTGACGCCAGTTGTCTCTGTCTGGCCAGGCGCGCACGAGGAGGTGGATTACACCGAGAAGCTGAAATTCAGCGACGAAGAGGACGGCAAAGAGTCTGACGAGGAAGGGGCCGAGAAACAGTAAGAGGGACCCCGGCCCCATCCCGACCCCTCCCACCTCAGACTTACTGGCCCATCCAGGCCCCCGGAACCGGCCCATCGTGCCCCACATCCCTGCCCCCCCCAACTCCAACTCAGCCCCCTGGATCAGATCCACCAGCTTGCCCAGCCCCACAACCCTGGATCCAGTCCCCCAGCTCAGTCCCGCTGAGCCGTCCGCCCCACCCCCTGGTTCAGTCCCGCATCAGACCCCCGGGCTTGCCCCGGCCCCACCCACCCCGATCCGAGCCGTGGCCCATCTCACTGCGTTTGTTGCTGATCTCTGCCCTCTGCCCCCCAGCCAGGACAGCGAGGGGCCGGGCCCCGAGGGCAAGAAGGCCAGCAGCCCCAAGGAGGAGCTGCCCCCTGTCAAGGCGGCCTGGGCCGAGGGCTCCCGCCCCCCGGAGGGGGCCAAGGAACCGCCCGCCGCCCCCGCACCTCGCCCCCCGCCACCGCCACCCCCACCCCCCAACCGGGGCAACTGGGGGCAGCCCAACGACTTCCCAG
>NW_020715478.1:50043-50882 GCF_002925995.2 Terrapene triunguis
GGGGGGGGGGGCGGAGGGGTCACTTTGGGGGGGTTCCGGGAAGGATCTGAGGGCAGTGGGGCGTGAGCCCTGGGGAGGATGGAGCATTCATAGGGTGTGGGATTGGGGGGATGTGACCTTGGAGGGATAGAATAGGATTTAGGGGTGTATAGAGGAAAGGTCTGGGCCTGGGGGGATATAGGGGCTGTGGGGCAGGGATCTGGGGGGGGGGTGAGGGGACATGGGGGATCTGCGGGGGGTGAGGGGACATGGGGGGGCTGCGGGCCGGGGATCAGGCTGTGAGGCGGTGGGAGGTGCCCGGCTCCCCCTGACCCCCACCTCCCCCCAGGCGCGCCCCCCGGCGCCGGAGGACGAGGACGAAGCGTGGCGCCAGCGGCGGAAGCAGTCCTCCTCGGAGATCTCGGCGGCGGTGGAGCGGGCGCGCCGGCGGCGGGAGGAGGAGGAGCGCCGCATGCAGGAGGAGCGCCGGGCTGCCTGCGCCGAGAAGCTCAAGCGCCTGGACGAGAAGTTTGGGGCCCCCGACAAGCGCCTCAAAGCTGAGCCCCCCAAGGAAGCGCCCGCCCCCCCGCCGCCGCCGCCCCCCGACCCGGCCGTCGCCAGCCCCCCAGCCGCTGCCGCCCCCCCGGCCCCTGCCCCCCCAGAGGAGACAAGAGACCAGGAGGAGCCAGCCCCGGTCAGCAAACCCCGCAGCAGCGGCAGCAGCACCAGCGGCAGCTTCGACGCCGGGCTAGGTAGGAGGCATCTTGGGGGCCCTGGGTAACCTGTCCTCTGCCCTGCCCCAGAGGGGCCGCGTCTCGGGGGCCCAGGTAACCAAACCCCTGCCTCGCCCCAGAGGGGCC